>NC_050180.1:27308021-27470521 GCF_008315115.2 Sander lucioperca
CATGAACAGTGAACGGGATGAGAGATAACGTTATTCTCTGTGAAACTAAGTCAGTCCAGAGGGGCAGTAGAACTTACTTCCTGCAGCCTGTGTGTTATAGGGCTTTGACTCCGAACTTCGATATTCGAATACAATTCGAATATTAAAAAAAAATTTGATATTCGAACGAATATTAGGCAGCCCTTAATATTTGAATTTCGAACCTGTTATGGGCATTATTTTTTGTAAATGTGTTTGCTTGTAAACCTTGTTTTCAATTCAGATTCCGAGGCTTTTTCATGCATTTCAAAATGTAACTACACGTTGTGGCGACGCACGTCGCTCGGCCGCGGCTTGGTAGCGCATTTCCCCCCCGACTCATTTGCTGGTTCTCCTTCTCCATAAACAACGTCAAATCAAGGAGAGGGTTAACTTCTCCTGGTTCTCCTCCTCTATAACAACATGAGATCAAGGAGAGGGTTAACTTCTCCTGGTTCTCCTTCTCTATAACAACATGAGATCAAGGAGAGGGTTAACTTCTCCTGGTTCTCCTTCTCTATAACAACATGAGATCAAGGAGAGGGTTAACTTCTCCTGGTTCTCCATCTCTATAACAACATGAGATCAAGGAGAGGGTTAACTTCTCCTGGTTCTCCTTCTCTATAACAACATGAAATCAAGGAGAGGGTTAACTTCTCCTGGTTCTCCTTCTCTATAACAACATGAGATCAAGGAGAGGGTTAACTTCTCCTGGTTCTCCTTCTCTATAACAACATGAAATCAAGGAGAGGGTTAACTTCTCCTGCTCCAGATTTCACCGTGGTCAGAAAGAACAGAGGAGACACTTTGTTTCTCTCACTAAGACTATAGAGTCGCTACTCGCTCTGAAGCTACCGGTAATCACCGTCACTCTCTCACAACACACACCCCCCACACACACACACACACACACACACACACACACACACACACACACACACACCAGCGCAAAAGTATGAACATCAGACCACTTACGTAGGCTACGGTGAAATATCCGACCTTCCTGTTGAAAGCATATTGTTTGTGTTTAATCCAGGGTCTGACTTTTAATTTTAAAAAAAACCAGTGGTGGCAGTGTGTTCTTCTTCTAACAACATCATTGCACGCCTACTGACTGATACACTGCCCTCTGGTGGACAGAACATATACCAAGTTTGATACCAATATAAGCCTTACTGAAGGCATTTAATGGTCAAAATATTATTAATAAATATTCAAATATATTAGAATATTAATATTCATAAACAAACAAACTTGGAATATGATTTTTGGGCAAAAGTCAAAGCCCTAGTGTGTTAGCTCCATCCTGTGGTGTTCAGAGGACGAGTTGGAAATAATAAATCCACATTTCCTTTTTGATTTAATGTAGCACATTCATTTAGAACGGTAAACAGACAGTTTCACCGGAACTCCTTTAGTAGGTGTCCTACATCACTTTTTAATGGACACCCTGCAGCCAATCAGAATCGAGTATTCACCCAGACCATGGTATAATTGAGATTAATGTTCAGGTTTGTTTTCTAATTTTTAACTTTTTAAGACTAATTGATTTAATCTTTGCAGTTTTAGGTGAAAACACTCATTTAACGTGTTGTTGTTATCAGGCTCTTTAATATTTAATAACATCTGGCCTTCAGGCTTCTGTTTAAAGTCACACAGACCTTCAGCCTCGTGTTACTCTAGTTTAAAGAGCTCATATTATGCTCCTTTTACAGGAGCATAATATTCTAATATGCATAATACTCTAAATACAGGTTCATAACTGTATTTAGAGGTTGTACCAGAATAGGTTTACATGGTTTAATTTTTAATTTTTGTTGTACTGCACATTGCTGCAGCTCCTCTTTTCATCCTGTGTGTTGAGCTCTCTGTTTTAGCTACAGAGTGAGACCTCTCACTTCTGTTCCATCTTTGTTGGAAGTCGCACATGCCCAGTACCTAGGTAAGGACTACTAGCCAGTCAGAAGCAGAGTATGAGGGCGTGCCCTGACAGTACCTAGGTAAGGACTACTAGCCAGTCAGAAGCAGAGTATGAGGGCGTGCCCTGACAGTACCTAGGTAAGGACTACTAGCCAGTCAGAAGCAGAGTATGAGGGCCCTGACAGTAGCTAGGTAAGGACTACTAGCCAGTCAGAAACAGAGTATGATGGCGTGCCATGCTAGCAGCTAGGCGAGCATTATAACGTTTGTCTCTGAAGTAAAGGCTGGACTACAATAGAGCTGTTTGGAGCAGTTTGTGAACAGTGTTTTCTGTTGGAGATGGTAAGTCCCTTTGGGGAGGACTTTGGCCTTTTTCACTTTGTAAACCTATAACGTGCACAAAAAAGATATATAACACAATAAAGGAAAGGGGGAAAGCCAAAAAGCATAATATGAGCACTTTAAAGATGGTCCTGAACTCTGTACAGAGTGAGGCGTCGTGTTAGAGCTTTCATAAACATTTATATAATGAGAGTTTAGATTAATAATCACCAGTAATGTGGATATAATGACTCAGTGGAGAAAAGCAAATAATAAAACAGCTACGACGTTCAGAGAACATCACTTTACTGTAAAAAAAAATCAGGAGAAGACCAAACTTAGCATATTATGATATCTAGCCTCCTATATCGTTATCAATATAATATCTATACATGCCCGGCCCTGTGTCGTGTTCAGATTAATAACTGGTCCAGCCCTGTGTCGTGTTCAGATTAATAACTGGCGTCCGTGTGTTTCAGAACCGTAAGAATGACGAGGCTTCCTACGAGAAGATGCTGCGCCTGCGGAGAGAGTTCAGCCGGACCGTCAGCATCCTGGAGATGATCAAGAGGAGAGAGAAGTCCAAGAGAGAGCTGCTGCACCTCACGCTGGAGGTGGTGGAGAGGAGGTGAGGGAACATTTAGGCTCCATCTCAGCACTATGTTTGGTTTTTAACCCTGGAGGTGGTGGAGAGGAGGTGAGGGAACATTTAGGCTCCATCTCAGCACTATGTTTGGTTTTTAACCCTGGAGGTGGTGGAGAGGAGGTGAGGGAACATTTAGGCTCCATCTCAGCACTATGTTTGGTTTTTAAGGTTTTGAGTTTTTAGCCAGAAGTGTTTTAATCTCCAGTAGAAGAACTAATCTCTGTTTAAACTAACACGCCCAGACCCCATATCTCATCATCATCCTGGTATACTGGACATAACCAGGAGGCAGCGTGGAGACTCCGCCCACTGCTGGTAGTTACCATGGTAACGTTAGTAGCTTTAGTCTCAGAGAACGAGACGTCGTGACCGATAAGACCCAATCAGGAGGAGAAACGTTGGCGTCAGTGTCGGCGTTGCCAAAGGTCTCCGTTTGGAGACGTTGAGACTGAAACACCAGAGCAGGGGGAATGAGAGGGGGAAACACCAGAGCAGGGGGAATGAGAGGGGAAACACTAGAGCAGGGGGAATGAGAGGGGGAAACACCAGAGCAGGGGGAATGAGAGGGGAAACACCAGAGCAGGGGGAATGAGAGGGGGAAACACCAGAGCAGGGGGAATGAGAGGGAGAAACACCAGAACAGGGGGAATGAGAGGGGGGAACACCAGAGCAGGGGGAATGAGAGGGGAAACACCAGAACAGGGGGAATGAGAGGGGGAAACACCAGAGCAGGGGGAATGAGAGGGGAAACACCAGAACAGGGGGAATGAGAGGGGAAACACTAGAGCAGGGGGAAATGAGAGGGGAAACGCTAAAGCAGGGGGAATGAGAGGGGAAACACTAGAGCAGGGGGAATGAGAGGGGGAAACACTAGGGGGAAACACCAGAGCAGGGGGAATGAGAGGGGGAAACGCCAGAGCAGGGGGAATGAGGGGGGGAAACACTAGAGCAGGGGGAATGAGGGGGGGAAACACTAGAGCAGGGGGAATGAGAGGGGGAAACACTAGGGGGAAACACCAGAGCAGGGGGAATGAGAGGGGGAAACACCAGAGCAGGGGGAATGAGGGGGGGAAACACTAGAGCAGGGGGAATGGGGGGGGGAAACACTAGAGCAGGGGGAATGAGAGGGGGAAACACTAGGGGGAAACACCAGAGCAGGGGGAATGAGAGGGGGAAACGCCAGAGCAGGGGGAGTGAGAGGGGGAAATGCCAGAGCAGGGGGAATGAGAGGGGGAAACGCCAGAGCAGGGGGAATGAGAGGGGGAAACGGCAGAGCAGGGGGAATGAGAGGGGGAAACGCCAGAGCAGGGGGAATGAGAGGGGGGAATACCAGAGCAGGGGGAATGAGGGGGGGAAACACTAGAGCAGGGGGAATGAGAGGGGGAAACACCAGAGCAGGGGGAATGAGAGGGGAAACACTAGAGCAGGGGGAATGAGAGGGGGAAACACCAGAGCAGGGGGAATGAGAGGGAGAAACACCAGAACAGGGGGAATGAGAGGGGGGAACACCAGAGCAGGGGGAATGAGAGGGGAAACACCAGAACAGGGGGAATGAGAGGGGGAAACACCAGAGCAGGGGGAATGAGAGGGGAAACACCAGAACAGGGGGAATGAGAGGGGAAACACTAGAGCAGGGGGAAATGAGAGGGGAAACGCTAAAGCAGGGGGAATGAGAGGGGAAACACTAGAGCAGGGGGAATGAGAGGGGGAAACACTAGGGGGAAACACCAGAGCAGGGGGAATGAGAGGGGGAAACGCCAGAGCAGGGGGAATGAGGGGGGGAAACACTAGAGCAGGGGGAATGAGGGGGGGAAACACTAGAGCAGGGGGAATGAGAGGGGGAAACACTAGGGGGAAACACCAGAGCAGGGGGAATGAGAGGGGGAAACACCAGAGCAGGGGGAATGAGGGGGGGAAACACTAGAGCAGGGGGAATGGGGGGGGGAAACACTAGAGCAGGGGGAATGAGAGGGGGAAACACTAGGGGGAAACACCAGAGCAGGGGGAATGAGAGGGGGAAACGCCAGAGCAGGGGGAGTGAGAGGGGGAAATGCCAGAGCAGGGGGAATGAGAGGGGGAAACGCCAGAGCAGGGGGAATGAGAGGGGGAAACGGCAGAGCAGGGGGAATGAGAGGGGGAAACGCCAGAGCAGGGGGAATGAGAGGGGGGAACACCAGAGCAGGGGGAATGAGGGGGGGAAACACTAGAGCAGGGGGAATGAGAGGGGGAAACACCAGAGCAGGGGGAATGAGAGGGGGAGAAACGCCAGAGCAGGGGGAATGAGAGGGGGAGAAACGCCAGAGCAGGGGGAGTGAGAGGGGGAGAAACGCCAGAGCAGGGGGAATGAGAGGGGGAGAAACGCCAGAGCAGGGGGAATGAGAGGGGGAGAAACGCCAGAGCAGGGGGAGTGAGAGGGGGAAACATCAGAGCAGGGGGAATGAGAGGGGGAAACGCCAGAGCAGGGGGAATGAGAGGGGGAAACACCAGAGCAGGGGGAATGAGAACGGATGAGAAAGCCAGATGGTTAAAGTGAGTTTTCACAGCGCTTTTGTGGCGTCCTGACAGCAGAAATAAACATGGCAGACGCGTCTCCACTTCCTGCCGCTGTATATAGTGAAGCCAAAATCTCCCGGATACGGGCGCTGCCATCTTGTTTAGGAGCCAGACGGTGCAGATCCATTTGTCCGATACGACTGAAGCGTGGTGTCTTGACGTTATACATCCATGGTTGATGCTCCACGCCCCTGACTGGCAGCTGATTGGACGAACGCGTCACGTGGGTCTGGCTGCTCGAGAATTTCTAATCAACTGTCATGGCGGCTCGTTCAGAATACGATCTCATATTGGACTAAAATAGTTCAGTGAAACGTGTTTCTGAAAACATTTGAAGAGAGAAATAGGCCGTGCAGTTGCTGAATCTGTCTTCATTTCAGATCAACAAAGGTCAGTTTAAAAGATTTTCGTCTACTTCTACTGGATAGTCGTGTTCAACAGATTCATTTGCATAAAGATGGGCATCGGCCAGCTTTTTTGACGCGCTGCATCATGCATCAAATGCAGCGCCGCCTTCCCAGGATGCTTTGGGGCACGTTGAAGTCGCTTGACGTCACCCAGAGGAACAGAGTGGACAGAAGCGTTGCACGGCCAGGTGGAT
Organism: Sander lucioperca; assembly: GCF_008315115.2. Classification (NCBI taxonomy): domain Eukaryota; kingdom Metazoa; phylum Chordata; class Actinopteri; order Perciformes; family Percidae; genus Sander; species Sander lucioperca. The sequence goes on from NC_050180.1 coordinate 27,314,081, forward strand.
CCCCGCTGAGAATCTGTGCAGTACAAGTCTGAATGAATGGAAGTTTCTCCTTCTTTTCTCTGTGTTGCTGTTCCCTCAACTCCGTTCTCAGCAACAACCTTTGAGTTACACGCTGAAAATATCAAGGTTAGAAGAAGATGTGGATGGTGCAAGAAGGCAGGTCTGCTTGGTTCTGCTGGTCATTTCCTCTCTAACTGGCTAAGTTTGTTGTTGTTTCCTGAAGCAAAGGCAACACAGAGAGAGGAAGGTAAGGGGCAGAGCCTGACATCCAGCGCGTTAGCCACATTTCCAGCCTTTATTTTGGGAATGTACTTCTGTTAATCCAGACTAATGTTTTCATATCTCGGTCACATGGAAGACAACATGTTGCCTCACCGTGTTCATCTCGTACACCGGCAGCAGCCAGGGAGTCTCCAGAGCTACGCTGGGTCAGCTATATGCTGTCGCTTTTAATTTAGTAGACATGCTCGGACTGAAACTGTGACAATCACTTATTGTACTTTTGATTTGAACGAATGTTAAGCTCATTTTGATGGATTTTTAATCTCTGTATGTTTCTGTGGACTGGCTGTGAAAACATACGTCTCAGTTAAAAGAATTTCTGATTTCCTAGGAGACTTCACTCTTATCAACACTTTGAAGTCTGTGATGATTTTTCTTTTGATATCAGATGATGATTTAAGGTTTGATGTGTGGATGTTTCTTCAGGTATGAGATGGAAGATTTCAGCGGAGAGACTCTGAGAGAGGTTTCTCTCCCTCTGCTGGAGAAATCAGCGTACTGCACCCCGGCTGCTCTGAACAACGGCAACCATCACAACAGTGACGTCAACATCAAGGTACTGATTCTTTATTATCTTTATTATATAATCAATGTCTTCATCATCTGTTGGTGGTAATGTAACTAAGTAACTAACTGCCCTTGAGCAAGGCCCTTAACCCTAACTGCTCCAGTGGAGTTGCTCAGTGGCAGCAGGTCAGACTGTGGTAGTACTGGGCAGCTTCCAGTATGAATGTGATCATATCAGACTGTGGTAGTACTGGACAGCTTCCTGGTATGAATGTGATCAGATCAGACTGTGGTAGTACTGGGCAGCTTCCAGTATGAATGTGATCAGATCAGACTGTGGTAGTACTGGGCAGCTTCCAGTATGAATGTGATCAGATCAGACTGTGGTAGTACTGGGCAGCTTCCAGGTATGAATGTGATCAGATCAGACTGTGGTAGTACTGGGCAGCTTCCTGTTATGAATGTGATCAGATCAGACTGTGGTAGTACTGGGCAGCTTCCAGGTATGAAAGTGGAACTGTGTGAATGTGATCAGGGCGTTCCTGCAAAAGAGAGGCACTGAACCTTCCCTGAATAAATAAAGTAAGGAACGTTTGTGTTGTTAAACATTGAAGTGTGTGTGTGTGTGTGTGTGTGTGTGTGTGTGTGTTGCAGAAGAAGCCGCTGTGCATCCGAGACAAGCTTCCCTTCGATCCAATCAGACCAAAGAAGAAGAACATGAGGCAGGACAGGAAGTGTCCTCCCCAGAGACGTCCCGGCCGCCCCCCCACTGTCTTCACCGTCAACATGGCAGACATCAAACAGTACGACTTCCACAGCTCTGGAGAGGACGACACGCCCCCGCTGGTCAGAACACCTCTATACTCTGGGGGGTAATCTGGAGACTCTGGGGGTAATCTGATATAATAGAGTAATCTGAGTATTTCTGTGTCTCCTCAGTCTCCTCCCTCTTCCCCTGATGAAGAAAATCATCCTGACGGAGTTTATGTCTTCAGGAGAAAAGATGGATGTCAATATTTCTCTGTGAGTTTCTGCTCTTATGTTACACACATACCTTTATTTATAGTGTCAGACAGACAGACAGAGACTAACTGTGGATTTCCACTGGATGCAGAACGTCTGCGTACCGGCTCCGCTGAGGAACGGCTGCGGCCATGACTGACAGCTGTAGTCACGAGATCTCACGAATTCATGTAGAATAGAACCACAAAACCACCACCAGTTAGTTTCCATCCAGAGGAGTAGAGGGGAAACTACTCTGAGCTGTGTTTTCAAGGTGTAGTGCAGGGAAATATGATGCACGGTGTATTTTACTTTGAAAATTAACCGGATGTTTTATTTTGTTTCTGTGCTCGACTTCCTGTCCCCACTATCTGCCGTGTGCTGAATTGCTGCGGAGCTCTCCGGCGTCCAGCAACAATAGAAGCTCTGGTATCTGCTCCGGAGGGCTGGGACCACCGGAGCTGGGACGGAGTCGGGACGCAGACGTTCTGCAGTCAGTGGAAATTGCCGGTTACAGACAGACACCCACACAGAGACTAACGGACAGACAGACAGGCGGACAGACAGACAGACAGAGATAGAGACAGACAGACAGAGACTAACAGACTGTGTGTGTGCGTGTGTGTGTGTGTGTGTGTGTGTGTGTGTGTGTGTGTCTCTGTGTGCATTTGTTTCCTCAGCCTTGTACGGAGCAGATGGGTGGAGTTGATGACCTCGTCCCTCAGTGTCTCCGTCACTCTCTGGCTGAACTCACGCTGCCTCCTCATTGGACGGGACTGAGCCGCCGCCGGATAGGACGAGGGGGCAGGTACCCTGATCTGATATAATATTTAATATTCAGAGGTACCCTGAAATATGTCTGTCTAAATAGTAATAGTTAATATTGAGGGTTTGTTCTGTAGCTGAATCCTGTGTGTGTGTGTGTGTGTGTGTGTGTGTGTGTGTGTGTGTGTGTGTGTGAGATCAGGATAGTTCTGGACCGAGCCTCCTCAGCTCTGGACCCAGTCCTGCAGCAGCTGGACTCTCTAACAGACCCAGTCTGCAGGACCAGGACCAGGACCAGAACCCTCCTCAGGGACTCTGTGAGTCCAGGAAGCAGCTTCTCCTCCCTGACTGAAGTTGTGAACAGCATCCAGACCCTGCGGAGGTTCTGCTTCAGACCCAGACGGGTCCAGGTCCAGAGGGAAGGACACAGCCGGACCACCAGGTCCCTGCCCTGCCATCTGTCTCCTAGCAACGCCTCAGGTGAGACATCGGGCCGGTTACTGACCTCCCTCTGAATCCACTGATTATTATTTATCAGAATATCAGTTAAAATGAACTCTGTGATTAATTAGAAACATTCAGTTTAAACTCTGATTATTATATTATTATATTATTTATAACTCTGAATGTTTCAGATTGTCTCAGCTCTTAGTTCAGAGAAGAGCAACACTGTGTGTGTGTGTGTGTGTGTGTGTGTGTGTGTGTGTGTGTGTGTGTGTGTGTGTGTACCAGCAGGGGGCATCACAGAGGAGCAGTACCACAGTCATCAGCAGCAGCTCTTCCAGATGCAGAAACAGCAGCTGGAACATCTGCAGAACATCACAGCACCTAACCCTCACACAGCACAGGTAAACATCACAGCACAGGTAAACACACAGCACAGGTAAACATCACAGCACAGGTAAACATCACAACACAGGTAAACATCACAACACAGGTAAACATCACAGCACAGGTAAACACACAGCACAGGTAAACATCACAACACAGGTAAACATCACAGCACAGGTAAACATCACAACACAGGTAAACACACAGCACAGGTAAACATCACAGCACAGGTAAACATCACAGCACAGGTAAACATCACAACACAGGTAAACATCACAACACAGGTAAACATTACAGCACAGGTAAACATCACAGCACAGGTAAACATCACAGCACAGGTAAACATCACAACACAGGTAAACATTACAGCACAGGTAAACCTCACAGCACAGGTAAACATCACAACACAGGTAAACATCACAGCACAGGTAAACATCACAGCACAGGTAAACATCACAGCACAGGTAAACATCACAACACAGGTAAACATCACAGCACAGGGGACTGTTTCACAAAAGCAGAATATATAAATCCAGGATAACTGATAAAGTGAGGCTTGACCTAGTCTAATCTGAGCATCCTGGCTTGGTGCGTTTCACGAAGGCCAAGTCAGGCTGAGGAGGAGAGACTAGGTTGAGTCAGACTGAGGAGGAGAGACTAGGTCGAGTCAGACTGAGGAAGAGAGACTAGGTTGAGTCAGACTGAGGAGGAGAGACTAGGTCGAGTCAGACTGAGGAAGAGAGACTAGGTTGAGTCAGACTGAGGAGGAGAGACTAGGTTGAGTCAGACTGAGGAGGAGAAACTAGGTCGAGTCAGACTGAGGAAGAGAGACTAGGTTGAGCTGAGGAGGAGAGACTAGGTCTAGTCAGGCTGAGGAGAGACTAGGTTGAGCCAGGCTGAAGTAATTCTGATAGATGAGCGTCCACGGCTTTCCTCAAAAGACTGCGAGGTCGATCACAGATTTACTGATGCCAAAATGGAGAATAATCATTGTTCATACTTTCTACAGAGTGAGCAGCAGCTTCTTGTGGAAGTATGATGATGTGAAACACATTATTTGTATAAAAGAAAAGAAACACAGCCGCTGTAATGAAACAGTGAGAGAAAGCGTAGCAGACGATCACGGACCGACTGAATGTGTAAGTAGACTAAATATATACATTAACTGACCACTGCTCTGAACTGAAACCATCATAATCATACCATTCAAGGATTAGGTTACTAATCATTTACACACCAGCTAAATATAAGGTCAACAACCATTGGGGTGTCCTCTCCCTGTTGTAACATGAATGTACAGTAGTCTACATCACTAGATAAGTTACTGGTCCAGTGAACTAAGACTATCATTTGGGAGGATTGTACAATTAGGATATGTTCTTTAAATTGTACAATCCTCAATACTGGACAACACAAATGATGTGCCAAGAATGCCAAATACCATGCACATGGAAGAGGAACAAACATGATCCTTATTGTTAAAGAATAAAAAAAAAAATGAATCAACTAAAATAATTCAAGGTGCATTGGTCAACTATAGAAATGTACAGCGTTGTATGTATCGCCCTTAGTAACAGACTTCATTTAAAACACATTTGAAATGTTATCAGCCTTTTCTAATTATCTCAACAACTGTCATAATATATTCATCAAACTTCTAACAACAATATGAACAGCAGTCTGCATACAGCAATATAACAGTAACAATGACTGTCACATGAATAATTATTAAAAAAAATTATGGTCACAACTTTAAATAATAACAGTACTTAAAGGAACAGCAATATGCACCTGTTGTATTTTAATCCAGGCTGATAACAATAGGGTAAAACCACTGCTGGGTGATCAGAAAAGGCTCCAGGATTAATAAATCCTGACTGTTAGCCTGGTCGGGAGCAGGCTAGCTGTTAGCCTGGCTGTTAGCCTGGTCAGGAGCAGGCTAGCTGTTAGCCTGGCTGTTAGCCTGGTCGGGAGCAGGCTAGCTGTTAGCCTGGCTGTTAGCCTGGTCGGGAGCAGGCTAGCTGTTAGCCTGGCTGTTAGCCTGGTCAGGAGCAGGCTAGCTGTTAGCCTGGCTGTTAGCCTGGTCAGGAGCAGGCTAGCTGTTAGCCTGGCTGTTAGCCTGGTTGGGAGCAGGCTAGCTGTTAGTCTGGCTGTTAGCCTGGTCGGGAGCAGGCTAGCTGTACAGAATAAATCTCCATGGTGATTTATGTGCCTCCACTTTCGTGAAACCGAGTCAAGGCTTAAATCATCCAGGATAACTGATAAATCCCGGCTTAATCCCTTATCTTGGTTTTGTGAAACAGGCCCCAGGTAAACATCACAGCACAGGTAAACATCACAGCACAGGTAAACATCACAGCACAGGTAAACATCACAGCACAGGTAAACATCACAGCACAGGTAAACACAGCACAGGTAAACACAGCACAGGTAAACAGCACAGGTAAACATCACAGCACAGGTAAACATCACATACTAAATATTATGTTTTATGATGACCCAGAATGAAAATCTGCAGAATTTAGCTGACTAGTTTTCTGCTTGTGGTGGAGTTGTGTTTGAATTTGTTTAAAATCATTGAAAAAATTCTTTCTGCAGATTCTGCAGGGACCACAATGGAAATAAGTCTTTGGGCTTTATTGTGTCATCCCTGACTATTTATGTATTTTTAATGTAAGACACATGTACTGTTTCATATTTTTATATTTAAGTGGTCAAATAAAATCAATCAATCAATCAATTGATTTTGGACCGTTATTATCTGTCTAAAACATTTTAAAGCAAGAGCAGATCATGCATGAAAAGCTCTAAAGACTAAACTTTAGAGTCAGTAGATCAGAGGGAAGACATTCAGTTAGTTACTACTAGGGATGCACCGAATGTTCGGCAACCGAAATTATTCGGCCGAAAATAGCCAAAAAAGGCACTTTCGGTGTTCGGCCGAATAAGTAAAAAGGCGAATAAATTTTGCCGAACAATGACGTTTTTAATGACGCAATCAAATAGTAACCCGCGTAGAGTGAGAGGCGCGCGCTTTACGCTTTATTTTTATTTTATTTTACTAATTTATTTATTTTAAGTTATATTGTGCTTTGTTTATATAATATCTGCTGGAATGTTCAAAAAATGTTCAGTGTTAAATAAATATTTTGAAATTGTATTTTTGTTATTTGATTTATTTATCTGAAAGCAACACAAAATAGTAACAAGCAAATTTTTACTATTTAATTATTGTAATGGTGAAAAAATTGGCAAAATTAATGGAAAAAATGCGAAACACCGCGTTCGGTATTCGGCCTTCGGCCTTCGGCCAAGCATTTCATTATTATTCGGCTTCGGCTTCGGCCAAGAATTTCATTTCGGTGCATCCCTAGTTACTACTCCTAAAAGTTAACATGTTAAAAACTCTGCCAGTTGGTCCCCTGCCTGCAGCCAAACATGAATCATCTTCTAATTTTCATCACAGTCGATCCTTTCAGTTACTGTTGATATCTGAAGATGAAACAAATTAGTTCTGACGCAGCCGGCCAATCACAGCCCAGCATTTATCCTGCAGAGTTTATAATGCGTATGTAGTGTGTGTGTTGTGTGTCTGTAGTCCAGCAGAGTGTATAATGTGTGTGTTGTGTGTCTGTAGTCCAGCAGAGTGTATAATGTGTGTGTTGTGTGTCTGTAGTCCAGCAGAGTGTATAATGTGTGTGTTGTGTGTCTGTAGTCCAGCAGAGTATATAATGTGTCTGTTGTGTGTCCGTAGTCCAGCAGAGTATATAATGTGTCTGTTGTGTGTCTGTAGTCCAGCAGAGTGTATAATGTGTGTGTTGTGTGTCTGTAGTCCAGCAGAGTATATAATGTGTGTGTTGTGTGTCTGTAGTCCAGCAGAGTGTATAATGTGTGTGTGTTGTGTGTCTGTAGTCCAGCAGAGTATATAATGTGTCTGTTGTGTGTCCGTAGTCCAGCAGAGTGTATAATGTGTGTAGTGTGTGTGTTGTGTGTCTGTAGTCCAGCAGAGTGTATAATGTGTCTGTTGTGTGTCTGTAGTCCAGCAGAGTGTATAATGTGTGTGTTGTGTGTCTGTAGTCCAGCAGAGTGTATAATGTGTCTGTTGTGTGTCTGTAGTCCAGCAGAGTATATAATGTGTGTGTTGTGTGTCTGTAGTCCAGCAGAGTGTATAATGTGTGTGTTGTGTGTCTGTAGTCCAGCAGAGTGTATAATGTGTGTGTTGTGTGTCTGTAGTCCAGCAGAGTGTATAATGTGTCTGTTGTGTGTGTCTGTAGTCCAGCAGAGTGTATAATGTGTCTGTTGTGTGTGTCTGTAGTCCAGCAGAGTATATAATGTGTCTGTTGTGTGTGTCTGTAGTCCAGCAGAGTATATAATGTGTCTGTTGTGTGTGTCTGTAGTCCAGCAGAGTATATAATGTGTCTGTTGTGTGTGTCTGTAGTCCAGCAGAGTATATAATGTGTCTGTTGTGTGTGTCTGTAGTCCAGCAGAGTATATAATGTGTCTGTTGTGTGTGTCTGTAGTCCAGCAGTGTATAATGTGTCTGTTGTGTGTGTCTGTAGTCCAGCAGAGTGTATAATGTGTGTGTTGTGTGTCTGTAGTCCAGCAGAGTGTATAATGTGTGTGTTGTGTGTCTGTAGTCCAGCAGAGTGTATAATGTGTCTGTTGTGTGTCTGTAGTCCAGCAGAGTGTATAATGTGTCTGTTGTGTGTCTGTAGTCCAGCAGAGTGTATAATGTGTGTGTAGTGTGTGTGTTGTGTGTCTGTAGTCCAGCAGAGTGTATAATGTGTCTGTTGTGTGTCTGTAGTCCAGCAGAGTGTATAACGTGTGTGTTGTGTGTGTCTGTAGTCCAGCAGAGTGTATAATGTGTGTGTTGTGTGTCTGTAGTCCAGCAGAGTATATAATGTGTGTGTTGTGTGTCTGTAGTCCAGCAGAGTGTATAATGTGTGTGTTGTGTGTCTGTAGTCCAGCAGAGTATATAATGTGTGTGTTGTGTGTCTGTAGTCCAGCAGAGTGTATAATGTGTGTGTTGTGTGTCTGTAGTCCAGCAGAGTATATAATGTGTGTGTTGTGTGTCTGTAGTCCAGCAGAGTATATAATGTGTGTGTTGTGTGTCTGTAGTCCAGCAGAGTATATAATGTGTCTGTTGTGTGTCTGTAGTCCAGCAGTGAGCCTCTGGACTCTGCCAGTGCTCAGTTTGCAGCCTCGGCTGTGATCAGCGGTCGTCTCAACGGAGAGAACAAACCATACGGAGCCAATGGAGTTCTCCATCCTCCAGGTCAGATACACACACACACACACACACACACACACACACACACACACACACACACACACACACACACACACACACACACAGAGACAGACAGACAGACAGACAGACAGACAGACAGACAGACAGACACACACACTCACACATATACATACACACAACACACAAACACATATACACATACACACACAAAACGACACACATTAATCATTAATCATTAGTTATCATCTATTAAATTAATCTCCAACTATTTTGGTGATTAATCAGTGAGTCATGCTTTATGTAAAACAGTGAATGATGATGAACTCTTCCTCCTCAGGTCCCTCCAGACCTCCGTACTCTTCCTCCTCTTTGTCTGTCAGCAGAAGCCCCGCCCACCGCCACCGAGTCGCCACCCCCCCAACGTCTGCCTTAAAGCTCGCCAGGTACACACACACACACACACACACACACACACATTTTTTATTAACTGAAAACCAACCTGGAAGATAGTTTCACAGCGTTCAGAGGAAAAATATCGTTCAACAGGAAACCCTGCTAACTGTTGCATGAGATTAAAACTTTAAATAAAAGGTCAACTCCACAACTACCCCGGTCTCTCTCCCAAAGACATTACAAAATAGATAAAATATATATATATATAGTTATGTAAATAAATAAATAGCCCGGCATCACAATACAAATTGAATTCTTAACCCAATTTTAAAAACATTATTTATCCTCAAAAATTAAAATAAAACCACTTAAAAGGTCTAAAATACTGTCTGAATTACTTACTCTTGAGGTTAAAAAAACATACACACCATTAAAAATTAGCAGTGAGTGCTGTGTTTAACAGTGTTTTAAGAAATAAAAAGTGCCACACAATAAATAACCATAAATAATTTAAAATAAATCATAGGATAAAACCACACTGTTAGTAAAATGCATCAAACCAATGGCATGTATTATCATGTGAAAATCTTGAGGCAAGTAATTCAATTTGTAATAAATAATAATAATAATAATACATTTTAGCCATAAAAACAAACACAATCAAATTTTTAAAATATAGATAAGGCAGAGTAAAATTTATAAAGGACAACCGAGGCATCTTTAAAATATTTATTAAAAAAAAAACCAAAAAACATCAAAACATTAACATATTAGGTAGGACCTCCTCTACAGGTAGAAATTGAACCCCCCAAAAAAGGGAAGGAATAATAAAATCTGAGAGGCATGCTATAAAAGACGTAAATAATGAAATATTAAAACAAATACAGTTATTATTAATTATAAATATGGATTAAACAATAAAAAAGGTCATTTCAAATATCAGGGTGAGGTTAGGGTAGTACGAGGGTTAGGGTCAGGGTTAAAACCAGGGTCAGGGTTAGGTTAGGGTAGTATGAGGGTTAGGGTTAAAACCAGGGTTAGGGTCAGGGTCAGGGTCAGGTTTGGGTAGTACGAGGGTCAGGGTCACCCGTCTGCTCTGCCTGGTCACTACCACGAGTTTAGACACGTCTCTGCTGATTGGCTGTCAGCTTCTTAACGCTCCCAGAAGGAGTCAGATTTCTGGAGAAAGCGGCTGTAATCATATTCTCCTCGACACAGATTACATCGTGTTTAAATTAAAATAATCTCTGCAGACCAACGGAGGCTGTTGTTTCCTGGAGGAAGTGATGTCATGAGTGATGTCATCACCGATGGTTAATTCTGTTTATTTTCCAACAGAGATCCTCACGAGTCGGAGAGACTTCTGAACGGACGGACAGAGAACACGCTACCCATGGAGGTCACATGACCCCGTCTCTGACCGGTGAATGTGGCGCGCCGTGATCTGGCCTCAGAATCAGAACATTTTACTGAGCAAAAACATTATTATTATCATTATCATTGTTGTTGGTGTTTGTACAGTTTGTAAATGTCTTTGATGTAAAATATTTGAGTTTGTTTCTGAAGCAGATTATCATCATGTGATAGTAAACACATCTGTTACCGGGCAGAAACCGCCTGATGAGTCTGTATCTGCGCTCTGATTGGTCCTGTAACCACGCTCTGATTGGTCCATGATGAGTCTGTATCTCCGCTCTGATTGGTCCTGTAACCACGCTCTGATTGGTCCTTGATGAGTCTGTATCTGCGCTCTGATTGGTCCATGATGAGTCTGTATCTGTGCTCTGATTGGTCCATGAGGAGTCTATCTGCGCTCTGATTGGTCCTGTAACCACGCTCTGATTGGTCCATGATGAGTCTGTATCTGCGCTCTGATTGGTCCATGATGAGTCTGTATCTGTGCTCTGATTGGTCCATGAGGAGTCTGTATCTCCGCTCTGATTGGTCCATGATGAGTCTGTATCTGTGCTCTGATTGGTCCATGAGGAGTCTATATCTCCGCTCTGATTGGTCCATGATGAGTCTGTATCTGTGCTCTGATTGGTCCGTGATGAGTCTGTATCTCCGCTCTGATTGGTCCATGAGGAGTCTGTATCTGTGCTCTGATTGGTCCTGTATCTGCGCTCTGATTGGTCCGTGATGAGTCTGTATCTACACTCTGATTGGTTATTTATTTCTCATGTTTACATTTTGTATCTCGTCTCGTTTGTTTTCTCCAAAGATGAAAACTGATTTAATTTCTCGGGCTTGAAGAAGTTTTTTGTGACGTCAGGATTTAGTTTGTTAAAGAATCTCTCGATGGCCTTCTGATCATTTAAACATGAAATAATAATAATAATATGCATCCTGTATAAAGAGACGTTTTATATTTTTAAAGGAGTCAGACAGACATCATGTAAAGACGGGTCGGTTCATTCTGTCTGATTCAGATGCTGAGAAATTAAAATACATCAACACAAACTCTCTGTGTACTTTCACTTCAACTTCTGTGTTTTAGTACAACTCTGAGGAAATACTCAGGTAAAGTACAAGTACCTCACTTTACCTTGACCTGAGTATTTCCAGGTTCTGTTACTTGATCTCAGAGTAAACATTGTTAGTTTATCTAACAGTTGATAATGATGTGTGATTCCTTTCTTTAAGAACGTTTTCTCAGCGGGTTGCTGATGATCACGGGGTTGTCCGGCAACGGCCTCACTGCCTGTGCCTCCTGCCACATTCACTTGCTTCATCTCCTCCAGTATAGCCACCTGCACCTGCCGTCTCTGCTCCTCTTTCAAATGAACAAGGCGATGAAAGCGTGGATCCAGGTAACTCGCTTTGTTAAGCAGCATAAATGTGCCCTTTTCCTCACTATAACGCTTCTCCAGATCTGTGACGATCTTTGTCTTCATCTCTGACAATGCAGGTGGTTCTGGTTTGTCTGGCGTTGGCTTGTTCAGTTGAGCGAGCAGAACATGTATTAAAGGCAGTACAGCCGACGCTGTTGGATATTTGTCAGTTGAAAGTGCTTGCCACTTTAAAGGGTGTAAGGACCTCTTGCACCTGCAATAAATAAGTAAATAGAATGCGTTGATATTAGGACAGGTTTGCATTTGTCCAGCTTATTAACGTGCACACAAAGTGAATTAGGGTCATCATTCTATCTATTTAAAAGAAAATATTAGGACAGTATAGTGGCAATCTATCGACAAAAAATGCCACTACAGGGAATTTGAAGCCATTTCCAACTCTTGCTGTTGCAAAAAATGAGGTCCTCCATCGTCGTGTAATTAATTCTTTATTGTATAAATGTATTTAAAAACACATACAAAAGACTGACTTGAAAGATTAAAAAAACGAACAGACGAGATCTAAAAACCATCATTATCACAGAGCTGAGGTTGAAAAACTGTGGCTTCCTAGACTCAAAACTCGTTAATGGCTCACCTGTGATTCCCTTCTACCCTGGCTGATTAGCCCATACACACAGGTGCGCAGGTGACGTAACCTAACGAACAGCCCATTCACACAAACCTACCACCCACACACACTAACATGCACACACATCCAAATTGGCCACAACACACCGGCCCCTAACTGTTACTGTATAATAACACAACAATTCACCAAATTAATAATGGAGCCAATGACAAATCATTCAATAATGTTCATAGTGCAAGTGTGCATTTTCAGTCAATAATGTTCATGTCGAGTAAATATCCATGAAGTAGGTAACCTCAAGGTTGAGATTTCATCATTACAAAAGTCTTAATCAGCCTCCAGCAGAAGACAGATCTTTGTGATCGGTCTCTCAAGTATGTTACATTTGGTCAGGACTTTGACAGACCGTACCAGTCCCTGTGTGTCTGGAAAGGTCTGCAACACCTTTCCTAACAGCCAGGATCCACAAGGGGCAGTAGAGTCCGCCACAAGAACAATGTCCCCTGCAACAAAGCTCCTCTTGTCCTTTGACCACCGTTGCCGTTCCTGTAGCAATGGTATGTACTCCCGAACCCATCTGTGCCAGAAAAGATCAGCAAGAAACTGAACTTGCCTCCATCGCCATCTGGTGTGCAGATCACTTGTGTCAAAAAGTCCTGGTGGTAGAGCAGGTTTGCCTTTTAACAAGATAATGTGATTGGGAGTCAGAGGTTCCAAATCATTGGGATCATCTGAAGTTTTTGTGAGTGGACGGTCATTAAGGATAGCTTCCACCTCACACAGAAGAGTTTGCAATCCTTCGTCATCTGTGGTTTGCTGATGAAGTACGGAATTCAGCACCTTCCTGACCATACGAATGATTCTCTCCCATACTCCTCCATGATGTGAAGCACTAGGGGTGTTGAAGGTCCATTTTACTCCAGATTGAAGTAATGTGTTTTGAATTTGCTTGTGGTTCAGAGCAGATAGAGCTTGTCTCAGTTTGCGTTCTGCTCCGACAAAGTTGGTTCCGTTATCAGATCTGATGTGTGACACTTGGCCTAGTCTTGAAATGAATCGGCGCAGTGCATGGATGCAAGAACTGGTGTCCAATGAATATGCCACTTCCAAGTGCACTGCCCTGCTCGCCATACAAGTGAAGATAACTCCATATCTTTTGATGCGGCTACGGCCTGCCTTCATCAACGCCTTCATCAACGCCCACATTTGTAAATGGTTGGAGATCTGGTTGGAGTCTTTCCTTTGGTAAATCTGCCATCTTTTGTTCACCTAGCTTTCCCCTATAGCGTCTGCAAATAACACAGGAAGAAAGGATCTTTCTGGCTGCAGAATTAGCACTGGTGATCCAATACTGTTGGCGAAGTCTAGAAAGCAGATGATTTCTTCCACAATGTCCCAATTGCTCATGAATGTGGCGCAGAATGAGAGTTGAGATGTGCTGATTTTTAGCAAGAATGACTGGGTGTTTCATGCCATCAGGCATTGCCACTTTACTGAGTCGTCCTCCCACTCTCAAGAGCCCATTTTCCAGCACTGGGTCAAGTTTGTAAATCTGACTACTTTTCTTAACTCCAGATGTTCCACTTTTCAACGCAGTTATTTCATCGCTGAACTTTTCCATTTGGCAATACTGAATAATGGCACTTTCAGCGGTGTTAATATCTTCCAGTGCCAAAGTCTGACCACCCAATGTGGCTTTGAAGCTTTGCATCTCCTTTTCCACTTTGTTCTTCTGTTCAGTTATGTCAAGTCCATTAAAAGACACACACGCTTGAATTTCCTGTCTTTTCTGACACAACAACTGCAACACCTTTCTCAACTGATGAAACCAAGCAACTGAGGTCTTTAACCTTTTCCATGATGAGAAGTTGGTAATCAGCTTTGTTGTTGCATTCTGTGACTCTTTGATGATCACAGTATTCACAATAGCCTGTCCTTTAACCTCAGGGTCATCACAGCTGAAAGAAGCAGGCTCCACAATATTAATAGGCCATTCACTTTCATTCTTGAAAAGGAAGTCCGGGCCGTGGATCCATCTGCAACATGTAAGGAGTTCCTCAGCTTTCAAACCCTGAGAGGCCTCATCTGCTGGATTCCGTTTTGTGTCTACATACCTCCATTGGGAGACAACAGTGGCTTCTCTGATAATGGAGATCCTATTTGACACAAAGGTGTGAAAGCGTTTCGTTTCGTTCCTGATGTACTCCAGCACAGTTGTGCTGTTCGTCCAGAAGATTGAACTTTCCAGCTCTAGTTGCAACTCTGCTTTCAGCATTCTGTCATTTTGTGGTGTGGAAGATGGCGGCGGCAGCGGGGTTGCGTGCTGCTGGTGCTGCATGTTCTCGTGCAAAGCCTGAGGTTTATGAAACCTCTAACGGGAAAGTGATAGTGGAAGATGAGTTTTTAAACTTTATTTCTATTAAAATGAAAACACTATCACAGGATGAAATTGTTTTGTTAGCCTCAAACAATTTCTCCTCTGATTGGATTGAACATTCCAAGAGACTTCTGTTTGATCTATACCCGACAACGCAACGCAATGTCAAGCATAAAGGCGCTCAGAAGGACGTTAACAACATCAAGGATTGCTTGAAATTGCTCAATGAGTGCGGTGAAAACATTCCCAGGTTTGTCTCACACTTCCTGGATGACTTCCACCTGTTGGTTTTGGCAACATGGATGCCTCGGTGCTACTCG
Organism: Sander lucioperca; assembly: GCF_008315115.2. NCBI lineage: Eukaryota > Metazoa > Chordata > Actinopteri > Perciformes > Percidae > Sander > Sander lucioperca. The sequence goes on from NC_050180.1 coordinate 27,329,232, forward strand.
GCAGGATGGAACGATTGAGCCGGGAAGTCTCTACTCTAAGGGGAGCTCTGGAAACGCAGACAAGCATGAGCGAAAACCTGGGGGCGGCTACTGCGGCTCTGGATCGCCGGATGACGGATATTGAGGAGACCCGTGGATCCCCACGCTGGGCTGGTGCTGCCACAGGATCTCAGGTGAGAGAAACGCAGGGGTCGGCGGGTCTTGCCCGCCAGTCACCGGGAGAGGCTATGCGCTCCCAACCTCTGTCCCCAGCAAGGAATATTGTCCTGAAGGAAGGGAAGCGTAAGCCTCAGAAGCCCCTAAAAGTGGCCGTACAAGCGAAACCTGGCGGTACGCAGACCCGTGTTAAGCGAGAGCATAGGAAAATGGGAATAGTTGGTACCGGCACAGTGATTAACATTCCAGTGATTAAAACCAAGTTGGTGAGTGTTTTTGCCACTAGATTTTCCCCTGATCTTGATGTGGGCACTTTGTGTGATTACCTGATTGAGAAACTGGGCAGATCTGTGACGTGTCGGAAGATTGACTCTACCCGCAACAGATTCAGTTTGTTTCATGTTGCTGCTGAATGTAACGAAGTTGATGAAATGTACGATCCACAACTTTGGCCGGCGGGGTTCTATGGACGTCGCTATTTTGAGGCTCGCAGACCCAGAGTTAACGAGGAGGCTGGCCCGCAGCAGCGCTCTGTGGCTGCTCCTACACCTGTAGCTCCACAGGGGAGCAGCAGCCAGGCTGCGGCCCGGGATGAATAAACATGAATGAATATCAATATCGTGTCATATAATGCGCGAGGACTGCGCGTTGGGCACAGTGAAGCAGACAAATCGCGCCGCCTTGTAGTGGATAAACTTTTGGAGGCCTGTGATGTACTATGTGTTCAAGAAACTTTTTTACCAAAGCAGGATTTAGAGGGTCTAAATTCCCTGCATAAAGACTTTTATGGGGCGGGTGAATCTACTACTGACCTGAGCACCAGGATAGTTCATGGTAGAATACCTGGCGGTGTTGCCCTGCTATGGCATAAAAAATATGATCAGCTGGTTAATGTGGTTAGACTGGATGTTGATTGGGCCATAGGAATTGAGTTTAACTGTGGTAATAAAAACTTCATTATCTTAAACATATATACGCCCTATGAGTGTTCTCAAAATGAAGATGAAAACCTTAATAGATTGGCTTGTGTTATGTCTTTCATTCAAGATAATGCTTCCACGTGCTTCTTTATTGTGGGTGATATGAATGCAGATGTTTCCGATGGCAGCTCTTTATTTGCCAATCACTTGATGCAGTTCTGTTCTGATAATGGTCTGATTCTCTCTAGCAAAGTGCTCTTGCTTGATAGTAGCTACACTTACATCCGTGAGGCATGGCACACAACCTCATGGCTAGATCACTGCATTTGCACGGCTGATGCTCATGATTCTTTAGAAGCCATGAGTATTAATTATGAATTTGCTACTACTGATCATGTGCCTTTTTCTTTATCTGTAAATCTAGGCAATATACCAACTCTTGTGTCTGTAGATAACAACATGTGTGTGGGGAAAATAGATTGGTCTAACCTGACTGAGGAGGATCTTAAAGAATATTATATTCAGTCTGACATCTTGTTGAGTAACATTGAATTACCAAAAGATTCCACTGCATGCTGTGATATCAATTGTAATAACCCTCAACATGGTATTGAGCGTGCTCCCTGTGTGAGAATATTGTGAAGTCCCTCCTTGTTTCGAGCAGGCCCCTGTATAAGACACACAGATTGTACAGAGTCAAGCCAGGCTGGAATGACTATGTGGAAGAGATACATGCTGAGGCAAGAAGGGCCTTCAAAGCATGGGTTGAGTCAGGCAGGCATAAACATGGTCCCATATTTGATTATAAGAAACATGCAAATGCTAAATTTAAATATGCTCTACGTTTCATTAAGAGGAATGAAAATACAATGAGATCTTACTCTCTTGCAAGGAAGCTGCAATACAATAGTCCTATTGATTTCTGGAAAGAAATCAAAAGAATGAATAACTGTAAAACATTGTTACCAACGAACATTGATGGTGTCAGTGGCTCAGAGAAAATTACTCAGTTGTGGCAGAAACATTATTATGAGCTGTTTAATTGTGTTAAAAGTAACTCATTTATAGTGGGTAACATTGATAATAATGAAGATGTGACTGTTTTCCCTCGAGAAATAAATTATGCAATTATGATGCTAAAAGATAATAAGGCATGTGGTATGGATAAGATATCTGCGGAGCACTTAAAATTTGCGAGTAGAAAACTCTGTCCCCTAATTGCTATTTGTTTTACTGGGTCGTTAGCCCGTGGTATTTTACCTGATTCTATTTTATCTGTCACATTAGTACCTATCATCAAAGATAAAGCTGGCAAAATTAACAGCTTGGATAATTACCGGCCTATAGCTCTGGCCAGTATTTTATCCAAGGTCTTGGAGAGGATTATACTGAACAGGCTGGAGCAGTTTGTCCTGACCTCTGACAACCAGTTTGGCTTTAAATCTAAACATGGCACAGATATGTGTATTTTTGAGTTAAAGGAGGTCCTAGATTTGTATAACAGGCATAATTCCACAATTTTTATGTGTTTTATTGATGACTCTAAAGCCTTTGATCGTGTAAATCATAAGAAGCTATTCTACAAATTGCACAACAGAGGGGCTCCCAAATATCTAGTGAGAATCTTGGCTTTTTGGTATGCTCATCAGTCAATGTATGTGAAATGGGGTAACTCAATGTCTGCCCCATTCAATGTAAGCAATGGAGTTAGGCAGGGAAGCATTTTATCTCCCTTTCTTTTTAATATTTATATGGATGATCTATCAAAGCTGCTAAATAACTGGAACAGGCTGTATGGTTGGGAACACCATTATCAACCACCTGATGTACGCAGATGATCTGGTGATTCTTTGTCCATATAGTGCTGGCCTTCAACAGTTACTAATATAATAATATATAAGAGTCTGCTTCCAATATGGCTCAGACTTTGACATTAAGTACAATTCTAAGAAGAGTAATATTGTGATTGCTAGAAGCAGGGATGACAAAAAACTGTCATTTCCTGGTTTCTCTCTGTCTGGTACTGTCCTTAAAGTGTGTGATGAGGTCACATACTTAGGGCACTATATAACTGATGACCTGTCTGATGATAGGGACATTCATAGACAGTACTGTATGTTGTATGCACAAGCTAATATGCTGAATCGCAAATTTAGTATGTGTTCATTGTCTGTGAAGACCACACTTTTTAAAGCTTTTTGCACCCCAATGTATACTGCCCATTTGTGGCGTCGCTATAAAAAAAGCAGTATGCAGAAACTCAGTGTGGCATATAATGATGGCATGATGCTGCTGCTTAAAATGCCACGATGGAGCAGTGCAAGCCAAATGTTTGTAAGTGTTGATGTATCCACCCGTCCTGCTGTACTCTGAATCTCATGTACAGATGTATTTGTAGACTAACTGAGTCATTGAATAGCATCATTGCAACACTAGTGAACCCTGCAATGAGTGCGGTCAGGTTTACTTTGAGATTGTGGAACCATTGGCGTTTTAGTCTATATGCTGATTTCTGAACACTCTTTTTGTGTATTGTGGAACTTACTGTTGTCATTTCTTATTGTTTGTGTTTTATCTTGTATTTGTCTGTCTTTTGCTATGTTTTGTATTGTGCTATGGACCGTTTTTTTTGTGTCCTGAATAAAGACTATGATGATGATGATGATGCAGACTAAAAGTAAAATATTTGGGGCCTCAGGCCAAATTTATCTTTGTCCATGAGGCTGTAGAGACACTGTTGGGCCTTTTGCGGTGTGGCTGGCCCATGGTCCTTGTGAATATTAAGTATTCACAAGGTACTAGGTATATACAGTTGTGCCCTCTCACCACCTGGAGCCAGTTGGTCAGAAAGTCCAGTATCCAGTCACACAGCAGGCTGTTCTTATGAACCATTCATACAGAAAATATATGAAAAGTAAATCACTGTAATTTATATGTATTCCACATATTTATTGTATAGAGCACATTGCCTTTTGATGTAAGGCAGCTGCCTTTATTGTCAGTAATTATGACCCGAGCAGTTACACTTTACTTGAAGGTATCTACATAAGAGTGACATGACACTGTCATGAACGTGTCATGAAACATTATATACAAGTCATAAACGTTTATAACAACGCTTCTTTTACTAAGTGTAATTCAGGTTAGAGTTAGGGTTCATGTGTCATGGCAGTGTTGTGTGTTCATGACACAGTCATGTCACTCTTATGTAGATACCTTCAAGTAAAGTGTTACCACCGGAGCACCTAGGATAAGAGCACTAACATCCTCATAGGGAGGAGGTCTGGGTGGATGTGTGGGTCCTAAAACACAGGGCTCTCAGGCCAGGGAGCAGAGTTCATGTCCCAAGAAGAGGTTAGGGAGAAAACCCAAGACTTAGACACCAAACCCCAATTTATTACCCAAACTGATCTGGAATTTGAGTTAAACATAAAACTATGATTAATATTGATGCATCCGGGGATGTTTTACAAAATAAACACTGCAGGACCCAAAGTCTGTAAATGGCATCATTGTGATTAACATAAACATTTAATCTTTTGGTGTTACAGTATGAAACTCACAAAATCAAAAAAAGGAAGAGGACAGTCAAAGACATATTATCCTTTCGTCTTCAATGACGTCATGGGTCTGGAGAAAGGGGGTGGAGTTCGTGCTGATGACATCATACTGGCCCTGAAAGGACATGTGAAGGAGGGATACAAGGTACAACTGGGACATTATTAAACTTCCAGTCTCACATTGCCAGACATATCTCCCAGTGCTGCAGACAGGTCACAGAATGTTGATATTGAACTTATCAGTAAAATATTCACTGACAAAAGTTCTGAATCATTTTATTTTGCTTATGGCCGCTTTAAAATAACTTCTTTGGTCTGAAACTACCAGAGTAAGGCTAGAGAGATAGAGATAGAAGTGTGTTTCGGTTTCCCTTCTGAAGCTGATATTGTTACGATTGAGACAGAATTTGAACCCAAATGCAGACAACTACGCAGAGCCAGAGAAGATTTAAGGTTTATTACAATGTTAAATTGTCCAGGTTTTCAAAAAAGGGAAGAACAAGTCCAAGTCTACAGGGGGGTAACAGGGTAACAGATCCAGGGGTTCTGAGCAGTGGTACCGTACAGTCCAAGTGTCCGTGGTGAGTCCAATGTGAGGTCCAGTTGTGGCAAGCAGGATGGTGGGTGGCAGGAGTGAAGCGGAGGCAGGAGTCAGGTTCCAATATTCTATGGCACAGGAGAAAGACAATCAGGACAGGCCAAAAAACAAGCAGCAAAATCAAGCAGGTTGAGTCAGCAGCGAGACTAACATGGTCGTCTTGACTATGATCTGACGATGAGTGGCAAGTTTGACCGGGTATTTAAAGCTGAGGTGATTATGGTGAATGAGCTGCAGCTGGAACCCTGACTCCCGCACACCAGACTTCACTCCTGCAATTAAGGACAGACAGAGGGGAGGGGGAGAGCAGAGAGAGAGAGCTACCTAGCAGCAGTAGGAGCAGCAGCAGCAGGCCTAACAGATATGTACACATTTGTGTTTATTTTGTTCTATGTGTTCTCATGCATTTTGACAACACTATTTTAAAATGTCATTATTTAATTGTGTTTTACATCATTTTCCAGTTCAACCCTGCATCTCCACTCTCTGAAGGTGATCCAGGCTACAACCCTCGTCCGTCTCCAGATGACAAAGTTCATGTTCTGGTTTGTGTGCTTTCTGCTAATGCAGCAGAAATTACAGACTCAGTTCTGAAGAAGATGGCAGAAATCAGAGAGTTAGCCAGTGACCTGGGTAAGAATATAATATACTTAGCTTCAGAAAGTATTGAAACTGTTTACTTTTTGCATTTTATTGTGTTGGTTACAAAAAAAATCGAATTCATTATATATCAAAAACTGAATCTATCATTTAAGGAAGTATTCAGACCCGGTATTCAGTACTTTGTAGAAGCCCCTTGTACAGTAATTACAGCTTTGAGTATTCTCGGGTGGAGCCTCAAGCTTTGGCTTCAGGCATTAAAATGTTTGCATTTTAGTGAGTTCTTTATATATACATATAAATAATAAAAAACAATATATATATATATATATATATATATTTATTGTTTTTTTACAAATTAGATACTTTGTTGTCTGACCAACAGATTGTTTATTTTATAAAAAAAACTTCCTGAAAAATCTAAAATACTGAGTGTGTTTCTGTCTGCAGGGATTCCCCAAATGGCAATAGGCACCAACATTGATTTAGCCTGTCCTGAAACTGAAAATGATCTGAAGAATGTGTACAAGAGCAAGTACCTGAAGAAAAAGGTGAGTTTCTGTCTTTCTGAGTCCGTACAGAAATATAACCTATAAAGTTATAGTGCATAGTTTCTGTCTCCCCAACAAGGAATTCTAAGCAATGACACCAATTATGTGGCTCGTCCACATTCAATTCAATTCAATTTTATTTATAGTGTCAAATCATAACAGGAGTTATCTCAGGACACTTTACAGATAAAGTAGGTCTAGACCACACTCTATAATTTACAAGGACCCAACAACTCCAGTGATTCCCCCAAGAACATGCATAAATGCGTAAGTGCGACAGTGGCAAGGAAAACTCCCTTTTAGGAAGAAACCTGGGACAGACCCATGCTCTTGGTAGGCGGTGTCTGACGGTGCCGGTTGGGGATGTGATGAACAATGGCAACAGGGTGTGCCAGGGCGTTGGCCGGACATAGCAAGTCGAAGCCGGGCATTGCAGAGCGTAGCAGGGTGTAATAGGGCACAGCAGGGCGTAGGGCAGGACCACAGCGACAGCTGCCACCATGATGTAGGTGCCATCATGATCCAAGGAAACATGCTGGGCGGAAAAAGAACATAAGGTCTCTGGGGAATAAGCTCACCAGAGCTAGGTTAGTAACAAGTATTTTTGGGATATGGATACACACAGATGGAAAGAGAGAGGAGGGAGAAGCTCAGTGTGTCAAAGGAGGTACCCCGGTAGTCTAGAACTATAACCGCATAACTAAGAGCTGCAGAGAAGGAGAGATAGGGAGGCTATGTTCCGTGATTGTGGCTACACACCCTCCCCCGCTGGTCTAGGCTAACGCTGTGACTCCTTACTCCCTAAGTATACGTAAACTTTCTATGGGGAGAAGCAGAGATAGGGTGGGGGTGCGCCATGACTGTGGCTACACACCCACCCCCGCCAGTCTAGGCTAACACTGCAACTCCTCATACCCTAAATATAGTAAGCTTTCTATGAAGAGAAGCAGAGATAGGGAGGGGGTGCGTCATGACTGGGTTCTTATCATCATTGCAAGATCTTAGAAAAATACAACTTATTAAGTTTTGATAATTTCTGTAAATTTTCCTCAATATGCTTAATTTATAAAGTACTACATGGCTTGGCGCCACCACCACTTCAAGGGTTTATTAAATATAGACAGACTCGGATTACTAGAGCTGTTTTAAACAAGGACTGTGAGGTTCCTTTTAAAAAAATCTATTAAAGGTAGTGCATTATGGAACACACTACCCCGAACTATAAGGGAATGTCCCACTCTGGCCACCTTAAGAGCCAGGTAAAGGTGTGGCTCAGAGATAATCACCTCTGACTGCATGCTGTACCGTATCAGCCCAGTAGAGCGTATTGATGAATCGTGTCTCCGTTTTTAACACTTACTAATGAATTGTTTAGTTTTCTTTCTGTTTTAACATCTACTAATGTGTTATCCTGTTCTTCTTCTCTTTCGTCCTGCTTTACCTAGTTTGATATAGCAAATGTTGCTGCTGTGTATTTATTGTTCTTTTTATTGTAATGGACTACAGATGGAAATTAGCCTTTGGGCTATAATCTGGCACTTTTTACGTGTACTTCTGTATATGTGCATCAAATGTGCATTGTCCTGAAATAATAAAACAAAACAAAAACTGGCTTCCTCTTTAAAATTTGCCATGCACCGCCACTTAATACTTAATAAATTATATGTTTCATCTTGTGACTTCTTACCAGGAAACACGTCGTTTCGTCGTAGTTTCTGTGTAATAACCATGAATCAGTGCTGCAAAATGCAAAACTACCTGTTTATATTTTATTTCAAGGTAATATTTGATACATACACATTTTATAGTAGTGATGCTTTGTATTTAAAACTCCAAAGGAATGCCATGTATGAACATGTTTATACTGATATCCATCAATTCATTATTTACTGAACAAAACAAAAATGGCTGATTTTGATACAAACAAAATCTGAAAAATCACTGTAATCTCAGCCACATCTTATAAATAAAAATGTTTCCCCTGAAACTAAAAGCTGCAACATTCAACTTAAAAACATTTTTCTCAAATATTACACAAAAACAAAATCGTAATCCCATCACCACCTAATTCCCTTTTACTTTATATGTGATGGGTGGGAACTCTCTCTCCTCTTTCTTTTTTTTTAATTTTTACTTTCAATGCTGGCACCCTGTCAAGGAAAAGCTCAAGTTCTTTCCCATATTTTAGGAGAGAGCTACCTGGAAAGGGTGGAACCCTAGCTTTCTCACATATAAAAAATACATTGACGATGGCGACACCAAGTCCTCCCGGAGTTGTGCCTTTTATCTTTAGTTTTGCTCTCAATAACTTGGTAAACAGTGACAGTAAGCCAACAACTACATGCAACGTGTGTGGCGCCAAGATAAATGATGCTGGATCAACAACATCAAACTTCATCAGGCATCTCAAAACACACCCAGATAGGTCACTCACATGCTAATGTGAAAGAGACGTTACATTTAGCATATATCGTCACAGGTAACAAGCTAACCATTGCAAAGTGTTGTGCTAATGCTGGGAACAGGCAGATTGTATCTTTATAGTTGTATCTGTTATGGTTGGGGTCGGCTGGCTGTGAGTCTTTGTTTTGTTTTCTGATTTCCTAGTGCCTATTTTATTTCCACCGTCAGTTTTCTCTGTTTGCTTTGCCTCTCTCTGTGTCCCCTGTGTTTTCCCCTCCTCCGGCCTGCTCCTGCCAGCTGACTACACGCACCTGCTCGTCATTCCACAATCACCTCTCCCGCCGTACACACCTGCCAGCCATCTACAATCAAGCCCAGTATATGAACCCCGGATCCACTCACCATCTTCGCTTGATCGTTGCTTCAGTCATTCTGGTGACACGCAAATACAAGCTCTCTGAGAAAACTCTAGTACTTACCTGTCCTTGTCTGTCGCTGACTCTTTTTGTTTCTTTCCTGCAGCCATTCTCTCCACCCGCTTCCAATACCTCCAGTCGGCTGGCCTCACCATTCGGTCCCCCTCCCACGGCTCCCTACTCCATCCTGCCTCTGCTCCTGTACTGCCCTGCCTTCGCTCCAGCTTTCAGACACCCTCCGCCTCGACTCCCATCTTCCCCGGACTCCAGTCCCTCCTCTTCGGCTCCCTTGGTCCTGGTTCCCCGCGCACCCTCACCATCCTATCCCCTGCTAGGTCCCTCGTTATCCTATCCCCTGCTAGCTCCCTCGTCATCCTATCCCCCACTAGCTCCCTTGTCATCCTTTCCCCCACTAGCTCCCTCGTCATCCTATCCCCCGCTAGCTCCCTCGTCATCCTTTCCCCCGCTAGCTCCCTCACCATCCTATCCCCCGCTAGCTCCCTCGTCATCCTATCCCCCGCTAGCTCCCTTGCCATCCTAGCCCAGCAGTCTCCCTCATCGTCCTACCCTAGCCCCAGAGCCCTTAGTCCGCCTCCCCACTCCTTCCTCTTCCCTCTCCCTCAATAAAACTTGATTTTCCTACTGAGCCTAGCGTTTGGGTCCGTTCTGTCTTCAGCATAACAGTATCCATGTGATGTGACAGACTTAGGTTACTATTTCACCAGGTCCGAGGGCTAAAGGCATGTGTTAAGTAGACCCCATAAAGTTATCCTAAAACTGATGTTAATACTGTACTGTATGGATGGTAGCTACAGGACATGCTATGATACTGGACTGTATGGATGGTAGCTACAGGACATACTATGATACTGGACTGTCTGGATGGTAGCTACAGGACATGCTATGATACTGGACTGTATGGATGGTAGCTACAGGACATACTATGATACTGGACTGTATGGATGGGAGCTACAGGACATGCTATGATACTGGACTGTATGGATGGTAGCTACAGGACATGCTATGATACTGGACTGTCTGGATGGTAGCTACAGGACATGCTATGATACTGGACTGTATGGATGGGAGCTACAGGACATGCTATGATACTGGACTGTATGGATGGGAGCTACAGGACATACTATGATACTGGACTGTATGGATGGGAGCTACAGGACATACTATGATACTGGACTGTATGGATGGGAGCTACAGGACATACTATGATACTGGACTGTATCTCTGTTAGGTGTTGTAATTTGTAGACGGTCCCTTGTTGTATCTCTGTTAGGTGTTGTAGTTTGTAGACGGTCCCTTGTTGTATCTCTTTTAGGTGTTGTAGTTTGTAGACGGTCCCTTGTTGTATCACTGTTAGGTGTTGTAGTTTGTAGACGGTCCCTTGTTGTATCTCTTTTAGGTGTTGTAGTTTGTAGACGGTCCCTTGTTGTATCTCTTTTCAGTGTTGTAGTTAGTAGACGGTCCCTTGTTGTATCTCTGTGTTGTAGTTTGTATGTAGACGGTCCCTTGTTGTATCTCTTTTAGGTGTTGTAGTTTGTATGTAGACGGTCCCTTGTTGTATCTCTTTTAGGTGTTGTAGTTTGTAGACGGTCCCTTATTGTATCTCTTTTTAGGTGTTGTAGTTTGTAGACGGTCCCTTGTTGTATCTCTTTTAGGTGTTGTAGTTTGTAGACGGTCCCTTGTTGTATCTCTTTTAGGTGTTGTAGTTTGTAGACGGTCCCTTGTTGTATCTCTTTTAGGTGTTGTAGTTTGTAGACGGTCCCTTGTTGTATCTCTTTTAGGTGTTGTAGTTTGTAGACGGTCCCTTGCTGGGAAACATTCTGAGAATCACAACAAATGACGGCAGGTATGAGATTCCCTCAAGACACACCATCACAAGAAGAATACACCAGTTGTTATGAAAAGGAGAGACCTTTACAACGTGTTCCTCTCACTGGAGACTACTGGACATCACTGGGTAACCATAGTTACCTCAGAGTTACAGTGCATTATATTGATAAACAGTGGGCACTGCATTCACATGCTCTGACTGTAATGAAAACAGAGGAGAGACATTATGCTGAAACGTTTGTTCTTCACCTCACTCTAACAGGGACATTTGGTACTGGACAGAGATGGTTATAACAGGGACATTTGGTACTGGACAGAGATGGTTATAACAGAGACATTTGGTACTGGACATAGATGGTTATAACAGAGACATTTGGTACTGAACATAGATGGTTATAACAGAGACATTTGGTACTGGACATAGACTGGTTATAACAGGGACATTTGGTACTGGACAGAGATGGTTATAACAGAGACATTTGGTACTGAACATAGATGGTTATAACAGAGACATTTGGTACTGGACATAGATGGTTATAACAGAGACATTTGGTACTGAACATAGATGGTTATAACAGAGACATTTGGTACTGAACATAGATGGTTATAACAGACATTTGGTACTGAACATAGATGGTTATAACAGACATTTGGTACTGAACATAGATGGTTATAACAGAGACATTTGGTACTGAACATAGATGGTTATAACAGACATTTGGTACTGAACATAGATGGTTATAACAGAGACATTTGGTACTGGACAGAGATGGTTATAACAGGGACATTTGGTACTGAACATAGATGGTTATAACAGAGACATTTGGTACTGAACATAGATGGTTATAACAGAGACATTTGGTACTGGACATAGATGGTTATAACAGAGACATTTGGTACTGAACATAGATGGTTATAACAGAGACATTTGGTACTGAACATAGATGGTTATAACAGACATTTGGTACTGAACATAGATGGTTATAACAGAGACATTTGGTACTGAACATAGATGGTTATAACAGAGACATTTGGTACTGAACATAGATGGTTATAACAGACATTTGGTACTGAACATAGATGGTTATAACAGGGACATTTGGTACTGAACATAGATGGTTATAACAGAGACATTTGGTACTGAACATAGATGGTTATAACAGACATTTGGTACTGAACATAGATGGTTATAACAGGGACATTTGGTACTGAACATAGATGGTTATAACAGACATTTGGTACTGAACATAGATGGTTATAACAGGGACATTTGGTACTGAACATAGATGGTTATAACAGAGACATTTGGTACTGAACATAGATGGTTATAACAGGGACATTTGGTACTGAACATAGATGGTACACACAACACCGGTCAGACACAGAGACAGAAACACACACAACACCGGTCAGACACAGAGACAGACCATCTGGTGGTTGTTTTTGTCGTTCAACAGCAATTTACTAGTGAAATAAGTTATTGTTATTGTTATACATTATTATTAAATCATTTAATTTTGACCATATGGCCTTAGCAATAAACAAGCCGTTCTTTAATGTCACCAACTGTTGTTTAGTACCCTTTTTTATTCTTTTCTTATTTTACTTTCTTAAAAAGTATCGGTCCATGCACTGTTAATGTTAATTATGTATGTGATTAATTTCGATTAATTAATAAATATTATAATTAATTAATCACAGAGTATGTAACTAATTAGATTAAATTTTTTAATCGATTGACAGCCCTAATTAATATATATATATATATATATATATATATATATATATATATATATATATATATATATATATATATATATTATATTGTCAAGCCCGCAGGGCACGCTTGTGGAGTTTAACTGTGAAAAGACAGTTAACTACAGGTTCCCGTTAATCTTATGATGGACATGTGTTGTGATATTTAAACAAACGAACCGTCAACGACGAAATAAAAGCTTCTGATTTACGAGAGCGGTCTGAGAGACCTCCAGCTCACAGCGGGGTCTCTGAGCCAGTCATGGCCGAGCGACGAGCTAGTGGCTGGGGCAAGCGCCTGCTGGCTTACCTCGGGGTCCCTGAGCATGAAGCAAATTTTCAATTTGGCATCAATTTTCGCAAGACTGCCTATATTCAAAATCTAAACAGTTCATTTATCGCCTAAAACGTTGTCAGAAGTGAATTTAGTGATGAATGAGATGGCGAAAACTGTGAAAATTGTTCCGTTGTTGGTCTGTCTGTACCGGAAACCCGACCCTCGTTCACCTACAGTAGGTTCTTATGCTGAAAAGGGAAAAGAGAAAAGACCCTGCCCTGAAGTAGGAGCTGAAAGAGTTACAGGAACTGCAGCCAGAAGAACTTAAAAATCCCCAAATTGGTCCTGTCAGAACACAAGAAAAAAAGGGTCCTAGGAATTTTATGTTCTAGGAACTGCAAAAATCCCTCCGGTCGGAAAGCGGCTAATTGCGCGGATCGGCTCTGAAGACATTCAACTCAACTACCTGAGATACCCCGCCCACACAGACCCAGATAAGTTATTGTCTCCCTCTCTACAGTCTCTGTAGGATATTGATTTAAATGATGTATTAGTGTTTTCTTCAATGATTTACTGTAATGATGAGTAAGGCTGTTTTTAATCACTGTGAATGTTTCCATGAGCACAGTAATGTCTCTGTAATTGATATCGTGGGATATTTAAACAGCAAAACTAAAAACTGTCTTGAATACATTTAACAATTATTTTTAAACAGTAATCTTAATCAAGATTAATGTGGATACATGAGTGGACAGGAGGGTGAGCTGAGCAACCAATAATGAAAATAAACTTTATTTGCTGAACACCTTTCATACCAGAAACAGCCTCCAGCTCAGAGTTTTATAATAACTACATGACATGCAGAGAGTGCTTCACATAAAACGACATCATTGTTGCAGAATAAGAAGGGAAACATGGTGATGAAGTAATATTTTACTATTCTACGTCAATAACATCCTCCGTCACATGATCATACAGCTGAGTGTCAGCAGTCAGATTCTCCTGTCACCACGGTTATCTTTTCCTAATTCCTTTTGAATTCTCCTTCACACTTTTCCTTGATCTCATGACGTTTACCATCAGGGTTTAGGAAAAGTGGTTAGGTAAAGGACTTAGGAGGTCACTTTTTGACTTTTCGACAGCAGCCCTGCTGTAACGCATCTTTTCATCTGCTGTAATATTCTTTACTGCTGTCACCGACTGTTGGCACGTCCTGCATGTCAAACAAGCTGATTGGCTGATTCATCTCCTGTCAGGAGGCGTTTGTACATATATATGTAATGTAAAAGAAAACAGAATTGAATCCTCTCTCATGGCTGCCTCCACATCTGATCCAACACGAGACGTGATTGGACAGAAGACGATGATGACGTCACATTCCTGCAGGTTTCTAGTGATCTCCACCTTCCATGTTGATAACCATCCCGCGTTCTCCACTTGTTCCAGTATGACCTGATCAGCACCAAAGGTCTGACCAGTGACGACCGGGAAGACCTTCACTGTTTTAGACCAGGAAGATGATGAAGATGAAGATGTCTTTGCTGAAAGATGAACAAACTTTAACATTTATACATTTTAAAAGGTAAAATAACCTGGTAGTAAAATTACACTCACCTTTGTAACCAGACTCTTTATCTATTTCATTCTAAATTTCTTAGAGAACAGGTCTCAATTTGTTAAGCTGAACTCAAAAGTTAAGTCAGACAAGATCATGACAAACACAGGTTCACCTCAGGGAACTGTTTTATCCCCCTTTCTTCTTACTATTTATACAGCAGACTACCGTCCACAGCAGGCAAGCTGTCAAGTTGTTACATTTGGGTTAATTGAAAATGATGACTGTAGTCACTATCAAAATGAGATAAAGGCTTTTGTTGATTATTGCGACACTCATTTACTAGAACTCAACGTTAAGAAAACTAAAGAATTAGTAATTGATTACAGGAGAGATAAGATGACAACTGAGGCAGTGGAAATCAAAGGTTCAGTAATAGAAAGAGTGAACACATACAAGTATATGGGCATTGTTTTTAATGATAGGCTAACATGGTCAGATCATGTTAACTTATTGATGGAAAGATTAAGTCCACATGTATACTGTATGAGGAAGTTGCAGTCCTTTAAGGTGAATATGGATGTGGTGAGAAAGTTTTTATGTCAGTGATATGTAGTGTTTGGAGTTACTGTGGTGGATTGGGGGGGATGCTGGCCAGGATTGATAGAGTGAATAAATGGGCTGGAAAAATGGTGGGAGAGTTAAATACAGTGGATAAAGTATATGATGACAAAAATGACATGGACCCTGGTCACCCTCTTCACATTTATGCTCTATCTTTTTATGGGCATTAAGGCAGGTATGAGCACTGTAATTTCCATTTCTATGGATGAAATAAACTTGAGTTGACTTGACTTGACTGAGAGTTATTCGGTCCTAAAGAGAAATAAAGTATAATTTACTGTCAGAAACAGATTCATTAATGGAGCCGTTGCTGTACAAAGACTGAATTTGACTGATAGAATTTGTAAAACATAATCTAAGAACAGTTTTAATTGAAATATAATGAATGCATTGAAATAATTTCACTGATTGTGTAATGTGTTAACAGACAGTCTCCTGTTGAAACAGAGCTGTGTAGCTCCACTGATCCTCCACCTCTATGGAAAACTCTGAGTCTGTAAATCTGAATGGAGGATTATGTTAGCAGCCTAAATACAGCAGTGTTATGTTGCTCCCTCTTCCCCTGGACAGTAACCAAGATATAAAGAAGTTAAACAAATATAGATGGTAACCTTTATTAGATTTCAGCAACATAAAAGTAAAAATTTGGAGTAGATCCTTCAGGTCAGGTGGAGTTTGGTTCCTCCAGCTTTCCACCAAACGTTGAGCAGCTACAGAGAGAACAGAAACGTAAAGTCTTATTGGTTAATCAATCACATCTTCATATCTTTATTATGTTATTTGATTAGGGTTAGGGTTATTTTTTAAGAGTTAATGTTTCATTATTCATATACAGTAATATTTGTAAACAAATACATGGAGCTAAAACAAGAATTATAAATTATTGTACATTTAAAATATTCTGCTGACATCACATCTTTCAGTTTGTCTAGTTCCTTCTGCAGGTTGATCTGGTCCTCAGTCATCTGAAACACAAAGTTTATAGAACTGAAAACTACTTAACAGAAAGTATAAAAAAGTAAATTATACACTCACCATAACATATCAGGATTGTTAATCAAAGAGATATTTACAGCAAATACAGAATAAAATATGCCAGCCATTAGAAACACACCTACACCTAGCTGCACTTCCTAAATTATTACTCCACTCTGTGTTCAATTTCAGAAGTGCATTTTTAAATATATTTTGTATATATATATATATATATATACATAACATTACATTACATGTCATTTAGCTGACGCTTTTATCCAAAGCGACTTACAATTAAGTGCTTTCAAATGTGAAGGTTCAGACTCTAGACAACAAGTAGTAAGAGCAAATACAGCAGCTTTAAATAAGCAAAGCTACAAAGAGACATATGAAAGTGCAGGTTCAAGAATTTCTTTTTTTCTTTTTTTTTTTATTATCCGAGGTGTAGTCTGAAGAGATGTGTTTTTAGCCTTTGGCGGAAGATGTGTAGGCAGAAGATGTGTAGGCTTTCGGCCATCCTGATATCGATGGGGAGCTCGTTCCACCATTTGGGAGCCAGGACAGTGAACAGTCGGTATTTCGTTGAGTGATTAGTTCTCCCTCGCTGTGACGGGGCAGCCAGCAGTTTGGCTGATGCAGAACGAAGTGGGCGGGTTGGGGTATATGCCCCAGCTTACATCCAGGACATGGTCAAACCATATACCCCAACCCGCCCACTTCGTTCTATATATATATATATATATATTCCTGACAATGGACACCTTGAAGGACATTAATCCTTACATGCTAAAGTTTCTCCACTTTATAATGGAGGTGATTCTGGAGAGAGCATAACCTCTGATATAAACTGATGGAAACAGAAAACAGCAGACACTGCCACCCTGCAGGGTGAGAATATGTAAATGGACTGATTTTATATAGCGCTTTTCTAGTCTTAATGACTATGATTGACATTGACATTATAGGTCAATTTCCAAAGACTCCTAAAACATCACATACAACCGTTCCATTTACTGACTCACGGTGAAGGTGTAATCATGTGATAATATATCGCCATAACAGGCGCAGTTAAAGCGTAACTCTCGCTAAAATGCAACCTAGGGTCTTTTTGTGAATGTACCCGAGTCAAACTTTTGTTTAAAAGCATAATTAGGACGGAATCGCCACTTTTAAGATTTACCGTATTTTCGTTTTTCGGTCAAATGGTCTTTTGAATGGGAGTGCTAGGGGCACTTTTATTCTAGCCTCAAAATAGCTATTTTTAAACCACTAAGAAGGCTCGACACAACATGAGACTTTGCTCCAAGTATCACCAGGAGCTCTACACCTTAACCAAAGACTTGAGAACATTGTTTGTGTTCACAGAGTTTACTGAAAAGAAAGGTTTTGAACAACTCACTGTAGCTCTTGTTGTTTCCGGCCGCTACCACCTCGGCAGTCAAAAATAGGCGATCTCTGAGTGTGAATGAACAGACTCCATAGGAGGAAATGTCATTCTTATATGAGGCTCCTTTTTCAACTACAAGGTCAATATTGTTTTTCACCAACGACAAAACAAGAAATAATCCGTGCATTTATATGGAACTAAGCTTTAGGAGCTTTCCATCTTTACTCTCCTCCCTGTTATGTTTCATTCGGAAATCAATTGTTTTTGACTGATAAAATGGCTGCAGCCGGAAACAACAACAGCTACACACGTCGGACACAACTGTTAGCTTTGTAAGACCTTGGGGTAGCTGTGATATAAGTGCTGTGACGAAATTCAAACTGTAAATATATTATAGTTATGCCAGCAGCCGCCCAGCTCCGCAGAGCCCCGGTAGTGCAGTAATCCACAAACGGTGACTTTGCCCTGGGTATGGAGCCCAGCAGGCTGCTGCTTTCTCGTCAGACTGTGTGGAGCTGCTAAAGTCTGACACGTCTTAACAAATTTGCAATTAGGCATCAATTTTATCGTAAAATGGCCCATATTTGAGCTTTATATAGTTGATTTCTGGCATAAAAAATTCTCAGAAGTGAATTTGGTAATGAAACATTGCAGTGTCTGAAATATGAGACCTACTGTCTCATCTCCAATGTGTGTGTATGGGGATTCGCTCAACCAATCAGCGCGCAGCTCATCTAAATATTATATATATATATATGAGCAGACCATATTTGGAAGAAAAGCTCTTGTTAGAAATAGGGCCAAAACACAGGGATGCATAAGGGCCAATAAAATATCAACCTGGCCATTTTCAGCCCAACCAATGGCACATACCCTATTAGGAGACGTTAAGGAACAGATTGAGCTACCCTAAATAATCATTCTATCACTCCTTTAAATAAAAACATGAAACAGACACAGACACACACAGACACATACACACACACACACACACACACACACACACACACACACACACACACACAGAAAACCACAAACAGAAACACACACACACACACACACATGGCAGCCCAATGGTTCGCACTGTGGCCTCACAGCAAGAAGATTCTGGCTTTGAATCCAGGTCGTTCCGGGCCTTTCTGTGTGTAGTTCGTATGTTCTCCCCATGTTTGCGTGGGTTTCCTCCGGGTGCTCTGGTTTCCCCCACCATCAAAAACATGTACTAGGTTCTCCAGTCAGTACCCTTGAGCAAGGCACTGGCTCAGATCTGGAGTTGGTCCCCGTGCGCTGTAAATGGCTGCCCACTGCTCCCTTGAGGGTTGGGTTGAATGCAGAGAATGAATTTCGCTACATGTATGTGTATGTGACAATAAAGTACCTTCACATACGGACCATGTGCAATAACCAATAACCAGTACTTTTAGTGTGTATATTTCTAAGTTGTAGTTATGCTATTTATT
Organism: Sander lucioperca; assembly: GCF_008315115.2. Taxonomy (NCBI): domain Eukaryota; kingdom Metazoa; phylum Chordata; class Actinopteri; order Perciformes; family Percidae; genus Sander; species Sander lucioperca. Next base: position 27,348,317 of record NC_050180.1, read on the forward strand.
TCTTGTCTTTAGAGTTAGATTTTTAATACCGGGGAACTGCTGCTAAAAATTTCGTCCTTCATTTTGCACAATGACAATAAATCTTCTGATTCTGATTCTGATTTATATGATTTAAAAATGGTATGCTTATTTTTCTGTTTCATTACAATTCATATCTTTCATTTTAATTTTTTTTTTAATGTCACCCTTGTTTTTCTTCTTTATCTGTTTTCTAACAGCTACATGGCAGATGAAGGGGGGAACTTTTATGTATGGATTTTATTTTAAAAAGAATTATCAGTGTTTGATGTTTTGAACAATCATATAATTGTTGCTGTAATCATAGTGCAGTGAAGTGGTACTACTTACACAACTATTTTCTGTCTTTGAAATACAGTGTGATTATTATTTCTGTATGAACATCGTATCATGCTTGTTTGTATTTGTACTGTTGTTATGACTTCCTGTAATGTATTACTGCTGATACTGCATCTGCATTTTGAAACATACCAACGGTGTTAATTACTACAACATTGTTGACTCAAAACAGTAATGTAATTGTATAAAATACATTTGTAATGAGGTCACCTGTCTGCGTCATATTTATTAAAACGAGACCAAGGGTCTGTTTCACAATGTCTTACAAAGAACAAACATGATTTCATTACCTTTCCATTTTCCAGATCATGGAATTGTTTTCATGTACATAATGTCAGGACTGTTGTTAATGTTGATTATAACAGCAGAACATAGTGTTTGATGGCCAGACTTTATTATTACTCAATATAAAAGTTACTTTAAAGACCTCAGACTTTCATTGTTTCAGTAAACTTCAGATCACATATAAACTATCAATCCATATTTACGCATTTTCCATGTCTTAATATCATGTTATACTATGTTTGTTGAACATGCTTGTAATTATTGTATTTCATTTAGCCCTTTTTTCAGGCAAAATATTTCACCTCTCAGCTCTTTAGATAGATGATTTTTCGTTCTATGCAGTGTATATTTCTGATAATAATACAAAGTATTTTTTTCTTTCAACCTTTTCAGGCAATTAATTACAGCTTCCATCTTTGACAGTATTACAGTTCAGCTTCCAGCTTTTCTAGAAATGTATTTCAGCTCTTCGCTTATTAAGGTAATGCAGTTCAGCTTCCAACTGACAATTTTACATTTCAATTTCCAACTTGTACAGTACAGTGCATTTGAGATTTTTCAAACACTTTGTTTAATATTACTGAATTTTAATATATGTTTCTCATAGCATTTGTAAGTCTTCTATAGTTATTCATAATTTCAGTTGCAAAATAAGTTCAGCCCTCACAATGTTCTACATCATTTGGCATTATTCAACTTTTAAAGCTAACAATTCAGTTGAGTGTTAGCTTTTCACCTTAATTATTCTACATCTTTTTTACATTAGTGGTGCTATAACGAAATGTATACTAATTACTTAAACCATTCCCACTTTTCCAGTTATTCTGACTATACTTCAACTTCTTACACATTTAAGCTATTAATCCAGTTTAGCTTTAGCAATTTAATATACATTTGGTCATTCACTCACACTCAGCCTGTATTCCCCAAAGTGACTATTAGGAGGCTTAGAGTTGTCTGCAGACTTTTCACCAAAGTCAGTTTTTTTCTACAATATAACACAAGTTTATTGATTATTTATATTAATCTCTGTATTCTTGATCAACTCAGCCTACAGCTCTGCAGTAAGAGTATGTGCCCCTATTATTATGACGCAGCTACGTCATAGCTGGTGCAGCCACTGCTTTGCAGAAGCATAAGAGATTGAAGGAAGATTATCAGTGTGCAATCACAGTAAATCATTTTAGGTTAAATAAGGGATGTGTATTTAGAAAACCCAACTGCTAGTTAGTCAGTTTACTGATAAAAACTATATCACAAAGACAAATCCACAATGAAAACAAGTTCATGACAATGTTTGGATAAAGAATATAAGAACACTTTCAAGGCCCTGAATATCCCTCAGAGCAAGGTCAGTAGAAATGATAAATATTCAGCCAAAGACAGTCTCATAGAGCAGCTACTCTACTTTATTTGCATTCATATTTCCTTTACATTAATCGGATGACTGACTCTTTCTGTTGATTTGAAATCATGAATTCTACATTCAACAAATGGTGCATTGTTTTTAGAAGAGTTGGAGGCCGATTTCCTAAAAGGGAGAAACACAAAGAGATTAAAAAAGATCAAAACTATTGATGAGAAAATCCAGATTATATTGTTTTACAATGATCCATTCAAAGGTAAAGAATTAACATATCACACACATATGCTCACATCTGATAGTAAATCTCTTCCATTTCTTACCTCAGCTCATGTTGATGTGATTCCCTGAACCGATGGATCCTGAGTTAGAACCAGCGTAAACATTGGAGGTGTTGCCAACCCACTGACCAGCTCCCACTCCTCCTGTTAAAATATGAGAATTGAGATAAGGAATTCAAAGTTGACAACAGAAACTCAGATTTTTGCCATTACGATGCTGATATCTGAACATAAGTAATAAACTGGACTGTTAATACAGTTCTGGCAATTTAATTCAATTTATTAAGAGGATAAGCAATAAGAAGAATATCTCGCCTTCTATATCATATCTGATCCAATGCTTCCTGCATTATTTCCTCCGATGCCAGAGGTGTTGCCCACAGCAGCATTGGGTCCAACACATCCTGTAAGAGTCATGCGAGATAGAGATTTGATGAAACTGTCAAGACAACCTTACAGAAGAGAATAGATCAGATCTACCTTTAATGTCGAAGGCATTATCAGAACCAACGTTCCCTGTGTTGGAGCCCATGCGTATGTTCTCGGTACTACCATTGTTCGCCATTGTTCCTGCTGAGATCTAGAGAGTCAGAGAATGACTGAGAGGAAAGTAGAACCATGCTTATCATACAAATGGGTTCAGTAAAAATGTTTGACACATTTTAGCGTATTGGGTTTCTCTCTTTGAATATTTAACGTTAGCACAAAGTGTAAGAGAGTCTGTCATAGCCTGAATATCTAATGCAAAATACAATATATGACAGTAAATGAGTTGTGTTTAAAAAGAAAGCAGTTGAGTGAACAACAGACATGCATTCAGTCTTCATCTTACCGCTGGTTTCAGTTGTTGTCCTGTGCTTTGAGCTGAGCTTGTTGTTGACCTGAGGACAGAAGACTGATTTTATAAATGTCTGTTTGGGGGTTTAAGAGGAGGAACTTCCTTATATGGTTAAAAGCAGTTTTCTTTTTTCAGCTAAACGTTTCCACAGAACCTGAAGAGGATATGTGAGGTTTGTCATCAGCTGAGGTCAATTTAATTTAAAAGATGATGTGTAGTTTCTACCCGACAAATTCACAATCACAATATTAAAGTTAATGCTTTATTTACATTGGACAACAATAAACCAGATGTTTGTATTTTAGGATTAATCAGTTGGAAACCAGAAGATGAAGAAAGTCATTTTATAATTCATGTTTGAAATTCTGAATGTGTGTGTGTGTGTGTGTGTGTGTGTGTGGCCTCCTTTTCACACTTCTTTCTCTATGTCCTGCCAACAGTGGTGGATCTAGAAAGTTTTACATGGGGTGGCAAAAGGGTAGCAAGAGATCTTGGCAGGGTGGCAGGGGAAGACGGTACATGGGAACACCCCACATGTAAACACACTGCTATGCCCTACTATGCCCCGCAACACCCTGATACTCCCTGAACTGCTACTACTATTATTTCTCGTCATTGTTCCATTATCTTTATTGTTACTATAATTGCCACCCTTCTACATTTATTATGAATCATAATTCTCTATATCTGTATATCTGTATCTGTTTCTGTGTCCCAACTGGCAGCGGCCACCAAGAGCCTGGGTCTGTCTGAGGTTTCAGCCCAAAAGGAAGTTTTTCCTCGCCACTGTTGCACCAAATGCTTGCTCTTAGGGGAATTGTTGGGTCTTTGTAAATTATAGAGTGTGGTCTAGACCTACTCTATCTGTAAAGTGTCCTGAGAAGAGTGAACTCTTGTTACAATTTGATACTATAAATAAAATGTCATTTACCTGAAATTGAATTAATGGCTTGATCATATTTACTGATACAGACAAATGGAACAGTGTGGCTTATTTTATCAGTAATTATGATCAAACAAAAGGTCAAACAAATGCTATGATAGAGAAACTGTAAAGCATCATTAAATAATCTATGTGTATATGTAAATATTTACATATCTAACCGAATGGAAATAGCCAAAAACTGAAAACATGTGAATGACATGACATGGTATGCTACTGTACTGCAATTTATATGGAAGGAGAATATAAACAAACCATGTGGTCCAGGAGTAACTGCAGGCCTCTTCCTCCCTGTCATCTTCATCTTCCTCCTCCTGAACACTCTCTGCCTCTGTCCCTCTCTCTGCATCTGCAGCCTCCTCTTCATCCCTCACAGTCATTTCTTCTTTTCTCTCTTCTCCTTCACTAATTTCTGCATCTCCTGTGGTCTTCTCCTGCTCTGACCCTCCTGGTCTCTCCAGTTTACAACCGTCTCCTTCTTCATTTCCCTCCTTCTCTTCCTCCTGTGCACTACTCAGAATTGTCTTGGCTGGCAACATCCCCACTTTTAAAATCTAAAATCTAAAATCTCCAGCTACTCTGGCCTGCAAAAGTCAAGATGTGAAAAGCTCTGGTTATCCTTGTATTACATTACACTGTAGGGCCCTGTAGCTAATAATTAGCCTAACAAACATAGCATCAGAAGAGATGTATTACATGCACACAACAGTTATGTTTAGACTAGGCTTCTTAATCCCATGGTATTTGTTGTTTTCCCAGTTTGACAATAAAGGATGTCACCTGGTTTCATTTGTGCAGCCTTATTGCCGTGATATGTGAGAGGAAGAGGATTTTATAGTACTCCTTAACTAATCACAAACAAATGATTGGTCTCAGCAAGCACTGTGTAGTACGGAGCCCCCCTGGTCCCACTTTGTCAAAAAAAATTAATTCTAACTATCTCGTGGCCTCAAGATAGTAACTCGTGGCCTCAAGATAGTAACTCGTGGCCTTAAGATAGCTATCTCTTGGCCTCAAGATAGTATCGCGTGGCCTCAAGATAGCTATCTCGTGGCCTCAAGATAGCTATCTCGTGGCCTCAAGATAGTATCTCGTGGCCTTAAGATAGCTATCTCGTGGCCTTAAGATAGCTATCTCGTGGCCTCAAGATAGTATCTCGTGGCCTTAAGATAGCTATCTCGTGGCCTTAAGATAGCTATCTCGTGGCCTCAAGATAGTATCTCGTGGCCTTAAGATAGCTATCTCGTGGCCTCAAGATAGCTATCTCGTGGCCTCAAGATAGTAACTCGTGGCCTCAAGATAGCTATATCGTGGCCTCAAGATAGTATCTCGTGGCCTTAAGATAGCTATCTCGTGGCCTCAAGATAGTATCTCGAGGCCTCAAGATAGTATCTCGTGGCCTCAAGATAGTATCTTGTGGCCTCAAGATAGTAACTCGTGGCCTCAAGATAGCTATATCGTGGCCTCAAGATAGTAACTCGTGGCATCAAGATAGTATCTCGTGGCCTCAAGATAGCTAACTCGTGGCCTCAAGATAGTATCTCGTGGCCTCAAGATAGTAACTCGTGGCCTCAAGATAGTAACTCGTGGCCTTAAGATAGCTATCTCTTGGCCTCAAGATAGTATCGCGTGGCCTCAAGATAGCTATCTCGTGGCCTCAAGATAGTATCTCGTGGCCTCAAGATAGTATCTCGTGGCCTCAAGATAGTAACTCGTGGCCTCAAGATAGTAACTCGTGGCCTTAAGATAGCTATCTGGCCTCAAGATAGCTAACTCGTGGCCTCAAGATAGTATCTTGTGGCCTCAAGATAGTAACTCGTGGCCTCAAGATAGCTATATCGTGGCCTCAAGATAGTAACTCGTGGCATCAAGATAGTATCTCGTGGCCTCAAGATAGCTAACTCGTGGCCTCAAGATAGTATCTCGTGGCCTCAAGATAGTAACTCGTGGCCTCAAGATAGTATCTCGTGGCCTCAAGATAGTATCTCGTGGCCTCAAGATAGTATCTCGTGGCCTCAAGATAGTAACTCGTGGCTTCAAGATAGCTATATCGTGGCCTCAAGATAGTAACTCGTGGCATCAAGATAGTATCTCGTGGCCTCAAGATAGCTAACTCGTGGCCTCAAGATAGTATCTCGTGGCCTCAAGATAGTAACTCGTGGCCTCAAGATAGTAACTCGTGGCCTTAAGATAGCTATCTCTTGGCCTCAAGATAGTATTGCGTGGCCTCAAGATAGCTATCTCGTGGCCTCAAGATAGTATCTCGTGGCCTTAAGATAGCTATCTCGTGGCCTCAAGATAGTAATTCGTGGCCTCAAGATAGTATCTCGTGGCCTCAAGATAGCTAACTCGTGGCCTCAAGATAGCTATATCGTGGCCTCAAGATAGTAACTCGTGGCCTCAAGATAGTATCTCGTGGCCTCAAGATAGCTAACTCGTGGCCTCAAGATAGCTATCTCGTGGCCTCAAGATAGTAACTCGTGGCCTCAAGATAGCTATATCGTGGCCTCAAGATAGTATCTCGTGGCCTTAAGATAGCTATCTCGTGGCCTCAAGATAGTAACTCGTGGCCTCAAGATAGTAACTCGTGGCCTTAAGATAGCTATCTCGTGGCCTCAAGATAGTAACTCATGGCCTCAAGATAGTATATCGTGGCCTTAAGATAGCTATCTCGTGGCCTCAAGATAGTAATTTGTGGCCTCAAGATAGTATCTCGTGGCCTCAACATAGTAACTCGTGGCCTTAAGATAGCTATCTCGTGGCCTCAAGATAGTAATTTGTGGCCTCAAGATAGTATCTCGTGGCCTCAAGATAGTAACTCGTGGCCTCAAGATAGCTATATCGTGGCCTCAAGATAGTAACTCGTGGCATCAAGATAGTATCTCGTGGCCTCAAGATAGCTAACTCGTGGCCTCAAGATAGCTATATCGTGGCCTCAAGATAGTAACTCGTGGCCTCAAGATAGTATCTCGTGGCCTCAAGATAGCTAACTCGTGGCCTCAAGATAGCTATCTCGTGGCCTCAAGATAGTAACTCGTGGCCTCAAGATAGCTATATCGTGGCCTCAAGATAGCTATCTCGTGGCCTCAAGATACTATCTCGCCAAACACCGGCATTAAGCCGGCCGGCGGGGCCCCTCCGATGGCGGGTCACATTTGCAAATCGGTCAGTGGAAAGTGTTGGAGAACCGCAGCTGCGTTATGGTAAAAGCTGTCAAAAGTGTCCGGCCGTGGTCTCCAGAGGTCAGTCTCACTGCCCCAAGACTCCTCGGTGCAGTTCTCTGGAGGCCTATATTTTCAAAAACTGGGTTTCCGAAATCGTGCAGAAGGTGGCTGGGAGAGTGAGCCGGGCTTCTTACCTATTTAAAGTTTGAGAATAGGTTGAGATCGTTTCGGCCCCAAGACCTCTAATCATTCGCTTTACCAGATAAAACTCCGAGACTCTGAGCGCCAGCTATCCTGAGGGAAACTTTGGAGGGAACCAGCTAGGGGGAAGTGTCAGACCTCTGCCCGCTTATGGCGCACCTTCCCTGGGGTAAACTGAAGGGTGCTTCGGTGGGATTTTCTTCCAAGTTTTTGGACCGGAGAAGGGTAGGGGGAAGCGGCAGTCCTCTGCCCGCTTAAGGTGCACCTTCCCTGGGGTAAATTGAAGGGTGCTTCGGTGGGATTTTCTTCCAAGTTTTTGGACCGGGGAAGGTCCTCTCTGAGCTCTCCTTAGGACACCTGCATTACCGTTTGACAGGTGTACCGCCCCAGTCAAACTCCCCACCTCCCACTGTCCTCGGAGCAGGTCTCGCCCGGTGGGGCCGGGCGCTTGACACCAGAAGAAATCTTGTAGGCTGCATATCCATAGTCCTTTATAATTCTTCTTCATATTTTATAGCCTATATTTATACTTTTTACATGTATAGGCTATACTTGTTTATTTACCAACTTCTATTATTATTTATATTCCTTTAAATGTCTTGATGTGCACATCAACTGTGACACAAGAATTGTCCCCCGGGTTATCAATAGCATCAATGAAGATCAATAAAGTATTTCTGATTCTGATTTTAAGTTAGCCTATAGTGGAGTGTGCAGACTGCTTCATTAATTATTGAAGTGTTTCACATTTTGGTAGTTTTGAATGTAAGAAAAGCATGTGTCTGTGTAGCCTACGAAAAAAACGTCAGCAGAGGGCATTCTAGGCTTAGGTCACGGCACCTCCGTCTGCCTGTATTTCCATATGTGTATTTCCTGGTATTTCCCAGTTGACTGCAAAGAGCTGTAGAAGAACAGCAGATGATCATATGAATCATTGTGACGGCTTTACAGAGGTAAGAGTGTTTTAATTAGCACGGTGAACATTTAGTTTGATGGCAAATTACTGAGTTAAGATAACTGCAAGACTAGCTAGGTGTTCGAGCTGGAAGCATTAGCGATTAGCATATAAATTAAGCAGGCTAATTCAACGTTAACAGCTATCATTAGGCTAACGGTTCTTTAGCCTCGGTAAAGTCTGATAAAATTTGTAACGTTAGTAACAGGGACAAAGCCCGGCAGTTCATGTGGTTTTGTTCTATTTAGTGAACGTTAACTGATGGTGTCAACACTAGTTTTTGGCCATTGACTATTAGTGGATGCAGTGAAATATCAGTTATGTCTGTGTATCAAGTAATCATATAATAATAATAATATTCAGGGTTCCAAATTAGCACCATCTACTAGCCAAATGCTGGTAAAATATGCAAGTGGCTGGTAGATTTGCTACACTCACCAGCCAAAAAAACAATGGTACTCTATTGAGTGGCTAGTGAAATTTGAACATTGAATAGCCATTCGGCTGGTGGACGAAAAAGTTCATTTTGAACCCTGATAATAATACATTTAATTTATGTAGCGCTTTTCAATAAACTCAAAGACTGTTTATATGAGACCAAACACACTAGGGGTGTAACGATACATATCACGATACTGAACTCCCGATACAATATTATTGTGATACTCCAAGACATGTTAAAAGGTTAAAAATTAACTGTTGATTAAAATGCTGAATTTGTTTTACATTGTGTGTAAATGAATAGGCTTGAACTTGGTGCTGGAAACACAATGCACAGGACAATAGAGACACCAGAATAACAATATTCATGATTCTGAAGCTGAAAATACAGAATTATTATTTTAGACGAATATGCTTTCAATCTTCACAGACTAGATGTATTTAAAATAATGTCAGTCAATTTGTACTGGTAACATTCGACATTTTGCATTATCAGGACACACAAATATTCCTCCATTGCATTATTATACACTATATTCAACATTATATATAGTAGTTTAATGTAGTACTGATACTAAAACTCTGAAAACTTTCTCACACAGTAATTATTATTTTGGGTGAACTATCCACGATACATATTGTTGCATTTTTGTATTGCGATAAATTGTGACACGATATATTGTTACACCCCTAGAACACACTAACTTAAAGCATATGTCACCATACATTAAACACTAAAACTATATGCTATATAACACAACAGTAATAACAAATTATAAGGTGTGCCTGAAGTAGAGGGGAAGCTGCTGGAGGGCTTGTGTTGGTGGAGCAGGTTGTTGAAGTAGGAGGGGGTTGATAGGTCGCAGGAGTGTGTGAGCAGGTGAGCAGCAGAGTTCGAGATGTGATTAGATGTGACTATTGGTTTTAATGGGAGCCAGCTGATCAAGACAGGGGGGAAACGTGAAAGTGTTTCATTGTAAGGAGTGGTATCAGAGACTTTGAAAGCAAGATGTTGGGAAGACTGAACGGCAGGAATGGAAATAGTGATTGTTTTAATGTCCTTCTTGTGAACAGCAGCAACACCACTTCCCTACCCCTCAAGATGAGGTTTATGTGGTTTAATGAGAAATAGTCCAGTGGTTTTTGCCAGGTTTCAGTGAGGCAAAGGAAATCTAGATTTGCTGTCAGTTACTCCAGATCCAGAATGAGGCTTGTATTTCTGAGTGAACAAGTGTTAAGCAAAGCCATTATCAGGTGACGTTACTTTGTTGACAAGTTGTAAGGACGGAGGGAGGGGAGAGAGATAGGACAGATTTGAGTGTTGTTTGTTGTGAGGACATGATTAGAAAGTTGGAGTGCAACAGACCTACATGGATGGGATAGAATCTGGGGAGGTGATTGTTGAGGTTGTTAAGATCTGAGGTGGAGCAAAGCAGCGGCATGGTCAGTGTGTCTATTGTCTATGTCTATTGTTTCCAATAGATTTACAGTGACATTAATTGGTATTCTGTCATGTTATTATTAAAGACGTATTGATTGGTTAACAGGTGACAGATTGTATTTATACCAACCATGCTCACAATCATGAGCAGCTGTGTATATTCAGTTAATATTAGAGTAGCCTATTCATAGTATTTGAATAACGCATTTCCTACCAATATGACACAATGTCATCGCCTATAATGGATTACAGTCTCTCCTCATTTATCTACTAAGATGTCTTTCATAAGTGCATATCCATACTATATTCATTCACTAGTGCATTTTTTTCCTGATGAGTAGTAGAGGCCAGCAACTTCAAATATCTTTGGCTCTTTATGAGTTTTCTCAATACTGAGATCAACAAGAGTAATCTTGCTTTGCAAGATACTATACAATCCACAGTTCTCTGTAAATCGCAAAAGTAATGCAAGTTTGAATGTATACAACGTTTAATCCCCTTTACACAGGAGGGAAAAAGAATGGATGCTGAGCTGAGAGGATTTTTAATTCAGCGGTAAATTAATGAGGAATTTATCCAGAAGCTGGAAAATGAAAAGGTAAGCTAAGCCACTTTACATATGAATCTGCCTCATTTCTGTGTTATTATTCTTAAAGGATAACTTTGGTATTATTAAACTTAGGGCCTGTACTACGAAGCGAGGTAACTGGCTTATCCAGGTAATTTCAGGAGTAACGCACTACGAAAGGTGCATTGGTTTTACCCGAGGTATGCTGCTATGGCAATTTACGCTGCATCTCTAAACTGCTCTGCGCAGGTTATCTTCGTGGTTATCTCAAAGTTACCTGACGTACGTGCCCACTGCAGAACCCCGGTGAACATCAACCATGTCCAGAAGATCACCTCAGCCAGTGGCCAAACAACTGGCTGCATGTCTGCAACATAATGCTATTGGGCAACTGCATACAATCATAAAACATAGACACACATTGTCATATTGAAGACGATGAACTAGCAAGAGCTATCTTGAAGTGAAACCACATCGGCAGATGCAAGAGGCTAGCCCAGTTCATTGTAGATTTCGTGGCTGTGTGGGAGGAGTCAGGTTATGCTTTAAAAAAATAAAAAAACATGTTTTGTCAAGCTTGTATAGAAGGATGCGCGCTGCCCACCTGAGAGTAGCGTCATCAGACCTGTGTTCAGCAGCATATGGAGGCTGTCAAGCAGTAACCTATTTGAAATGGGACAATTCACAAGACATGTATTGCAACAATGCATTCATTCTAATATCAAATAGTATTATAATAGCCTGTTTTTACATCCTACTGTTGTAGTAGCCTACATTTATTGAGAACTGTCCGCATAAATAATTGCACATGCATTTGAGTAGTGTTTTCATGATACAATTTGTAAACTTTTCTTATTGAATTGTTGAAATTGTATTCACCACTATATGATTACACACTTTCTGATGACAAAAAGGTGCTTAAATTGAAAATACAGAATTCAGAAAGATTTTACCAGAAAACAAGGAATCTGGCAAAAAATGTAGCGTATTTAAATTCAATTCAATTCAATTTAATTTTATTTATATAGGGCCAAATCACAACAACAGTTATCTCAGCGCTTTTCATAAAAGAGCAGGTCTAGACCATACTCTGCGATATTTACAGAAACCCAACAATTCCCACCAAGAGCAAGCACTAGGCGACAGAGGCAAGGAAAAACGTCCTTTTAAGTTACAGAATCCTCAAGCAGAACCAAAAGCCTAAGACTACAGAACCTGAATGTTAATAAAAGTAAAGTAATACATAGTGATTTCATTAATTATTAATTACAAATGTTGATCATATATAATGACAAATAAAACATTATGTTAAAAAATGTAAAAGTATAAAAACATTTTACTATTTATAGGTCAATCTAAACATGCTCCCAATTTTTTGTTTTTCCAGATTGATGCATCTGTAATCCCTTTAATGAATGATGGAGACCTGGCAAAGTACTTCCTAAAGCTGGAGATAGAATAGCTACTGTGGCCTTCTGTCGGAAAGCCAATGCATCACTTGACACAAAGAGCAGGAAAGAGTCTATACTGACAAGGCTACGTCAGAGACTGTCTGGAGAAGCACCTGTACCTGTGAAAAAAAGCCATTGGCAGGAAATGCAAATGCCAAAAAAAAAGATAGACGGGGTGAGCTTGCCTCTCCGGGAACCATCACCTTATCGTGGTGGAGAGGTTTGTGTGTCCCTATGAACCTGAGGGCTGTGTTGTCTGGAGCTTTGTGCTCCTGGTAGGGTCTCCCAAGGCAAAGTGGTCTCAGGTGAGGGGCCAGACAAAAATGGTTCAAAAACCCTATGAAAAAACGAGGTAGAGATGATGTGACCCTGCCCGGAGGAAGCCCGGGGCCCCCGTCTGGAGCCAGGCCCAGATGGAGGGCCCGTCAGCGAGCGCCTGGTGGCCGGGTTTGCCACGGAGCCCGGCCGGGCACAGCCCGAAAAAGCTACGTGGCACCTCTCCAACCCATGGGCCCACCACCTGTGGGAGGAACCGCTGGGGTCGGGTGCGCTGCCACATGGGTGGCAGTGAAGGTCAGGGGCCTCGACGGACCAGACCCGGGCAGCAGACGCTGGCTCTGGGGACATGGAACGTCACCTCTCTGTGGGGGAAGGAACCGGAACTTGTGCGGGAGGTGGAGCGCTACCAGTTGGATCTGGTGGGGCTTACCTCTACGCACAGTCTCGGTTCTGGAACCATACTCCTGGATAGGGGTTGGACTCTTTTCTTCTCCGGAGTTGCCCAGGGTGTGAGGCGCCGGGCGGGTGTGGGGATACTCGCAAGCCCCCGGCTGAGCGCCGCTACGTTGGAGTTTACCCCGGTGGACGAGAGGGTCGCCTCCCTACGCCTGCGGGTTGTGGGGGGGAAAACTCTGACTGTTGTTTGTGCGTATGCACCAAACAAGAGCTCGGAGTATTCAGCCTTCTTGGAGACCTTGAATGGAGTCCTGTATGGGGCTCCAGTAGGGGACTCCATAGTTCTGCTGGGGGACTTCAACGCGCACGTGGGCAATGATGGAGACACATGGAGAGGCGTGATTGGGAGGAACGGCCTCCCTGATCTAAACCAGAGTGGTTGTTTGTTGTTGGACTTCTGTGCTAGTCATGGATTGTCTATAACGAACACCATGTTCGAACATAGGGATGCTCATAATAATTCACCTCTAAATGGAACAAATAGCGACGTTGAAGACTCGACAGGGTTTTCATTAGTGGGCTCATTTATCTACATAAATACGTTTATTTGTCTGTTACATTCAGGAGATGTGTGAATTGTTTAATGCGTCGTTTATTAGCCTATTGTAGATTAATCGACAGTGTTTTCCAAAGTTCCATATTGACATGCACCTTAGCTACATACATACTGACTGAGCAGTCGGCGGGGATGAGGCAGCCGGCAGCTGCCTTCAACCTCCTACCTAACAGTCGGCTCTATCGCCTAGTTTTTATTATACTAATAAAGTGTTTTTAAAACCAAAGATACATTTTTACGTGTAAGTAAGTATTAGCCTCACGCTAATTTATCAAGACTAGGCCTACCGGCTAAACTAACGCTAGCTTCATGGCAACCTCTACACCTGGCGAGTCCCCACTCCCCCTCAGGATTTCCTCGTTGTTTAATAATACAAACAAAGAAATTGCTGACCTCAGGGAAGATGTTCGTCGGCTTTCCGAGGACTTAAAAACCAAAGATGCTTTGTTAACCGCCTGCTTGGACGTGGCTCATAATCAGTCGCTCCGGATCTCATCTCTCTCGGCGGCCTTCCAGGATACCGCGCCATGGGACCCAGCTGCCTGCCCACGCCCATCGTCCTGCTCGACACCGGTTATCAAGCCACCCTGGACTGAGGTGGTTTGCGGCCGAAAGAGAGCCTCGGGTAGGGCTCCATCGCCTCCTGCCCTCAGCCTCTCCGACCGCTTCAATGCCTTGTCGGAGTCGGAGCCGGTGGCGGCCAATGCGGCTCACCGGACTCGCCCCGCTTCAAAGCAGACTGACCAGCCGTCGTCACGGAAGACGATTGCTACCGCGCGGCGAAAGCTTCTGAGGGATGCGGTAGTCAGACGGTCCGGTGGCCTACACTGCCTGGATCGGCCAAATGACAACGTTCCTCAAAAACAATCCCCACAACCGAACGGTAAGCAATCTTCCTCTTCTTTTCCCTGCCCATCTGAAACCGACACTGACTGTTTTGCTCCCGTCACCGGCTATCCACACCCCCCCACTCCTCGTCCGCTCTTCCCCCTAACCACAGTAATTATTGGAGACTCCATCACTAGAGACCTACGGTTTCATAATGCTGTCACACACTGTTTTCCCGGAGCCAAAGTTGCAGACATCCTGGCTAAAGTTACGGACCTGATACCCTCATTCCCGACCTCTATCAAACGCATCGTGGTCCATTGTGGACATAACGACATGTCCACTCGGATTCAGGAGTGTGAGCGCACAAGGCAAGACTTTACCACTCTCATTGAGGCTTTAAAAAGCACTGGGAAGTCGGTTTTTATTTCGGGCCCACTTCCATCTCTAGGTCGCGGATCATGCCTCTTTAGTAGACTACTCTCCCTTAACACCTGGCTCCAGCTCACATGCAGCATTCACAAGATAGGTTTTATTGACAACTTCAATCTGTTTTGGGAACGTGGCTCCCTGTTCAGCAGGGATGGGATTCATCCCAATACACGCGGAAGCCAGATGCTACGTGGAAATTTGCACCACGCCCTGCATACCCAGACCTCTGATTGACTGTTTACATCCCGTAAACACTCCCACAAGCACACTGACCAGACACACTCTCCCAAAGTCAATAATCAGAGATACAGCGCTACACGCCCCTCTGTGCTCCCTTCAGAGCAATCACCCATTCATAATCCCATAACCACCGTGTCTGTCCCCCGACTGAGACCGTTTAAACAAAACACTAATAAAAGAGGTGCTATACTAAACAACCTAATTGGAATTAAAACAACCACTGCAACGATAGAACAGAATAGGAAAATCAAATGTGGACTATTAAATATTAGATCTCTGTCATCGAAAGCATTATTGGTAAACGAATTGATATTAGATAACCACATTGATTTATTCTGCCTCACCGAAACCTGGCTGGGCCATGACGAATATGTTAGTTTAAACGAAGCCACTCCTCCCAGTCATAATAATACCCAAATTCCACGAGGCTCAGGCCGAGGAGGGGGAGTTGCAGCCATATTTGACTCGAGCCTGTTAATTAATCCTAAACCTAAACTAAATTATAACTCGTTTGAAAGCCTTGTTCTTAATCTTCAACACCCAACATGGAAAACAGTACAGCCAATTATATTCGTTGTTGTTTACCGAGCACCAGGTCCATATTCTGAGTTTTTATCTGAATTCTCAGAGTTTTTATCATGCGTAGTCCTTCAATCAGACAAAGTACTTATTGTAGGTGATTTTAATATCCATGTGGACGTTGACAGCAATAGCCTTAGTACTGCTTTCAATTCACTGCTAGATTCTATTGGTTTCAGTCAGAGTGTGCATAAGGCCACGCACTGTTTTAACCACACCCTTGACCTTGTGCTAGAATATGGCATCAAAATTGACGATTTAATAGTATTTCCGCAGAATCCTTTATTATCAGACCATTTTTTAATAACTTTCGAATTCCTACTACCAGACTAAATAAACTAATAAACTAAATAAAAGTTTCTACACTAGATGCTTATCTGACAGTGCTATAGCAAAATTTAAGGAAGCTATTCCAACAGCATTTAACTCAATGTCATGCCTTAATATAACAGAGGACCGTTATGTTAACTTTA
Source organism: Sander lucioperca (assembly GCF_008315115.2). NCBI lineage: Eukaryota > Metazoa > Chordata > Actinopteri > Perciformes > Percidae > Sander > Sander lucioperca. The sequence goes on from NC_050180.1 coordinate 27,364,448, forward strand.
GTCCCTCCCAACTTGATAACTTTGTAGACGCTGCTACGGCCTGCCTACGGACTACTTTAGACTCTGTTGCTCCTCTCAAAAAGAAGATGATGAAGGAAAGGAAATTAGCACCTTGGTATAACTCCCAAACTCGTAAATTAAAGCAAATCTCACGAAAACTTGAAAGTAAATGGCGTTCCACCAAACTGGAAGAATCTCATGTGGATTGGCAAGATAGTCTAAAAAATTATAGGAGGGCCCTCAGAAATGCCAGATCAGACTACTACTCAATACTAATAGAAGAAAATAAGAACAACCCAAGGTTTCTTTTCAGCACTGTAGCCAGGCTGACAAAGAGTCATAGCTCCGTTGAGCCATCTATTCCTATAGCTCTGAGCAGTGATGACTTCATGACCTTTTTTAATGATAAAATTATAACAATTAGAAAAAAAATTCATCACCTTCTGCCCACAGCTTCTAACGGTTCACCATTGGGCGCAGGAGGGCTAGAAAGAACGATAAGACCTGATACTTATTTAGACAGCTTTTATCCTTTAGACCTCCAACAATTAATGTTAAGGATCTCTTCAGCTAAGCCAACTACCTGTCTCTTAGACCCCATTCCAACGAGGCTACTTAAAGAAGCACTACCCATGGTCAATACCACATTACTAGATACGATCAATATGTCCTTATTAACGGGTCACGTACCGCAGTCTTTTAAAGTAGCTGTGATAAAACCTATTCTGAAAAAACCCACCCTCGACCCTGAGGTCTTAGCCAACTATAGACCTATATCTAACCTTCCCTTTCTCTCCAAAATCCTTGAGAAGGTAGTCGCTAATCAATTGTGTGACTTTCTGCATAGAAATAGTCTATTTGAAGACTTTCAGTCAGGATTTAGAATGCATCATAGCACAGAGACGGCACTGGTGAAAATCACTAACGACCTTCTAACTGCTGCTGACAAAGGACTTGTCTCCATACTTGTCTTATTAGATGTTAGTGCTGCATTCGACACTATTGACCATACCATCCTCTTACAGAGACTGGAATATTTAGTTGGCATTAAAGGAATCGCACTAAGCTGGTTTAAGTCCTACTTCTCTGAGCGATCCCAATTTGTTAATATTAACAATAAACCATCCAAATACGCTAAAGTTAGCCATGGCGTTCCTCAAGGCTCAGTGCTTGGACCAATTCTATTCTCTTATATGCTTCCTCTAGGCAATATTATTAGGAAATACTCAATTAACTTTCACTGTTACGCAGACGACACCCAATTATATCTGTCAATTAAGCCCGACGAAAGCGGTCAGTTAGCTAAACTTCAAGCGTGCATTAAAGATATAAAATCCTGGATGACCCACAATTTTCTGATGTTAAACTCAAACAAAACGGAAGTTATTGTGCTGGGACCCAAGCACCACCGAACTTCATTATCTAACGATATAGCTACCCTAGATGGTATTGCTCTGGCCTCCAGCACTACTGTCAGAAATCTAGGAATCATTTTTGACCAGGATCTATCCTTTGGAAAAGATGGAAAAAGGCTGTTCTTGAGGTTTGTTTTAAGTGGGCGTTCACTTAAAACAAACCTCAAGAACAGCCTTTTTCCATCTTCGTAACATTGCCAAAATCAGGAACATCCTCTCGCAAAACGATGCTGAAAAACTAATCCATGCATTCGTTACTTCCCGGCTGGACTACTGTAATTCTTTACTATCAGGCTGCTCAAATAAGTCCCTCAAGACCCTCCAGCTGATCCAGAATGCTGCAGCACGTGTTCTGACAAGAACTAACAAAAGAGATCACATTTCTCCTGTATTAGCTTCTCTGCATTGGCTTCCTGTAAAATCCAGGATTGAATTTAAAATCCTTCTCCTGACCTACAAAGCATTACATGGTCAAGCACCATCATACATAGAAGAGCTCTTAGTACCTTATTGTCCCACTAGAGCACTACGCTCCCAGAACTCAGAGCTACTTGTGGTTCCTAGAGTCTCTAAAAGTAGAATGGGAGCCAGAGCCTTCAGCTATCAGGCTCCTCTCCTGTGGAACCAGCTCCCAATTTGGGTTCGGGGGGCTGACACCGTCGCCACATTTAAGAATAAACTGAAAACCATCATCTTTGATAAAGCTTATAGTTAGGGAGTGAGGAGTTGCAGCATAGTAGAGTAGAGTAGAGGGAGGCAGGAAGTACAAGCCCGTTCCGGCAGGGGAGAGTACGAGCCCGGTCCAGGGCCCCTCTCTTTAGCCTTTAGCCTGCCTCTCTTAGTTATGCTATTATAACTCTAGACTGCTGTGGGAAGCTCCTACCAAGGACATTATGAGCTACTCCCTCTTCTCTCTTTTCACTTGTCTCCTTTTGTGTGCATCTTAGTCCCAGAAATGCCTGTTACTAACCTAGCTCTGGGGAGTTTTCTCCCCGGAGTCCCTTTGCTTCTTCTTCACCCAGAACATCGCCTTGGAATTGGGTGGCACCTACACCGGGGTCCTGGGTGCAGCTGACGCTATGGACTTTCTACACCCTGCTACGCTCTGCGATTCCCCGCAGTGTCCGACTGCGTCCTGCCGCGTCCAACCACTTCCACCCAGGCTGCTGTGCCACACTACATCCCGTAACGCCCTGCTGTGCCCTACTAAGACATGAACTACTACGACTACCATTGTGATCACTGTTTCATTATCTTTACTATGACTATTATTGCCACCATTCACCACTCCCCCAACTGGTGCCGTCAGACACCGCCTACCAAGAGCCTGGGTCTGTCCGAGGTTTCTTCCTAACAAAAAAGGGAGTTTTTCCTTGCCACTGTCGCTATAGCTACTGCTAATGCTTGCTCTTGAGGCAACCACTGTAATAGTTGGGGCTTCGTAAACTACAGAGTTTGGTCTAGACCTACTCTACCTGTAAAGTGTCTCGAGATAACTCTTGTTATGATTTGATACTATAAATTAAATTGAATTGAATTGAATTGAATAAGTGTACTTGGTACCAGAGCACCCTAGGCCAAAGGTCAATGATCGATTTTATAATCGTTTCATCTGATCTGAGGCCGTATGTTTTGGACACTCGGGTGAAGAGAGGGGCAGAGCTGTCAACTGATCACCATCTGGTGGTGAGTTGGGTCAGAGGGTGGGGGAAGACTCTGGACAGACCTGGTAAACCCAAACGGGTAGTGCGGGTGAACTGGGAACGTTTGGAGGAGGCCCCTGTCCGACAGACTTTCAACTCACACCTCCGGCCGAGCTTTTCGTGCATCCCTGTGGAGGCTGGGGGCATTGAACCCGAGTGGACAATGTTCAAAGTTTCCATTGCTGAAGCTGCGGCGGGGAGCTGTGGTCTTAGGGTCTTAGGTGCCTCAAGGGGCGGCAACCCACGAACACCGTGGTGGACACCGGTGGTCAGGGAAGCCGTCCGACTGAAGAAGGAGTCTTTCTGGGATATGTTATCCCAGGGGACTCCGGAGGCAGTTGCAAGGTACCGAAGGGCCCGAAGGGCTGCAGCCTCTGCCGTGAAAGAGGCAAAGCAGCGGGTGTGGGAAAAGTTCGGGGAAGACATGGAGAAGGACTTTCGGTCGGCACCAAGGTGCTTCTGGAAAACCGTTCGCCACCTCAGGAGGGGGAAGCGGGGAACCATCCAAGCTGTGTACAGTAAGGATGGGACGCTGCTGACCTCAACTGAGGAGGTAATAGGGCGGTGGAAGGAGCACTTTGAGGAACTCCTAAATCCGACTAATACGCCCTCTATGGTAGAGGCAGAGCTGGAGGATGATGGGGGATTGTTGTCAATTTCCCTGGTGGAAGTTGCTGAGGTAGTTAAACAACTCCACAGTGGCAAAGCCCCAGGGACTGATGAGATCCGTCCAGAAATGCTTAAAGCTCTGGGTGTGGAGGGGTTGTCTTGGTTGACACGCCTCTTCAACATTGCGTGGAAGTCGGGGACGGTGCCTAAGGAGTGGCAGACCGGGGTGGTGGTTCCCCTTTTCAAAAAGGGGGACCAGAGGGTGTGTGCCAATTACAGGGGTATCACACTTCTCAGCCTCCCCGGTAAAGTCTACTCCAAGGTGCTGGAAAGGAGGGTTCGGTCGATAGTCGAACCTCAGGTTGAAGAGGAACAATGCGGATTCCGTCCTTGTCGTGGAACAACGGACCAGGTCTTTACTCTCGCAAGGATCCTGGAGGGAGCCTGGGAGTATGCCCAACCGGTCTACATGTGCTTTGTGGATCTGGAGAAGGCGTATGACCGGGTCCCCCGGGAGACACTGTGGGAGGTGCTGCGGGAGTATGGGGTGAGGGTGTCCGGGTTCTCGGCAGTAAGTTGGACTCGTTTCAGGTGAGGGTTGGCCTCCGCCAGGGCTGCGCTTTGTCACCAATCCTGTTTGTAGTATTTATGGACAGGATATCGAGGCGTAGTCGGGGTGGAGAGGGGTTGCAGTTTGGTGAGCTGGGGATCTCATCGCTGCTTTTTGCAGATGATGTGGTCCTGATGGCATCGTCGGCCTGTGACCTTCAGCACTCACTGGATCGGTTCGCAGCCGAGTGTGAAGTGGCTGGGATGAGGATCAGCACCTCTAAATCTGAGGCCATGGTTCTCAGCAGGAAACCGATGGAGTGCTTTCTCCAGGTAGGGAATGAGTCTTTACCCCAAGTGAAGGAGTTCAAGTACCTTGGAGTCTTGTTCGCGAGTGAGGGAACAATGGAGCGGGAGATTGGTCGGAGAATCGGCGCAGCGGGTGCGGTATTACACTCAATTTATCGCACCGTTGTGACGAAAAGAGAGCTGAGCCAGAAGGCAAAGCTCTCAATCTACCGGTCAGTTTTCGTTCCTACCCTCACCTATGGTCATGAAGGCTGGGTCATGACCGAAAGAACGAGATCCAGGGTACAAGCGGCCGAAATGGGTTTCCTCAGGAGGGTGGCTGGCATCTCCCTTAGAGATAGGGTGAGAAGCTCAGTCATCCGTGAGGAGCTCGGAGTAGAGCCGCTGCTCCTTCGCGTCGAAAGGAGCCAGTTGAGGTGGTTCGGGCATCTGGTAAGGATGCCCCCTGGGCGCCTCCCTAGGGAGGTTTTCCAGGCACGTCCAGCTGGGAGGAGGCCTCGGGGAAGACCCAGGACTAGGTGGAGGGATTATATCTCCAACCTGGCCTGGGAACGCCTCGGGATCCCCCAGTCGGAGCTGGTTAATGTGGCTCGGGAAAGGGAAGTTTGGGGTCCCCTGCTGGAGCTGCTACCCCTGCGACCCGTTACCGGATAAGCGGAAGAAGATGGATGGATGGATGGGTTGAGCTTGGATGGATGGACTTTAATGAAAAAGACAAACGGTACAAACAAGTAAAGGCAATCAGTGGGGGAGGAACGAGACACCTGACAATTGACAAGGATAAACAGTAGTGGAAATCAAAAAACTAGCTGAAGACCTGTTTTTCCCAAATGGTTTTTCGAAAAAAAAAAGGAAAGGCTCTCAGATTATTCTACTGAAATTGAATCGTCTCAGGTACATGTCAACAGTTGGAGCACTGTGGATAACTTGTATGAAGAAAGCAAAGTAAAAATTCTTAGACTGTATCTTTATACCAAAAGAGTAAATGTGGAGTTGTCCTCTGAGGAAGAGGAAGCAGAGATGCATTTAACTTCAACCCCAACTGTTGATCTCACAGGACATGAGCCACATGCTTCAACTGAAGTACAAGATATGGATGACATAGTTCACCAAGAGATCGACCTCGAGATTATAATTGGGGCTGTGGCAACTGAAGATGTGCAGTTGGATGACACTGTGCCATGGAATGACCAGCCACCACAGAGATTGGTTGAACCTCAATATGTCCCTTTGATTGACCAGCCACTGCAGAGCCCAGGCGAACCTCAACCAGCTCCTTCAAATGAACAGCCACCGCAGGGATTTGGCTGCCTTGTTGCAGAGCCGTAGAATGACCAGACACTGGGTGAACGTGCTCCGGTTACACTGATTATTAGGCGGGGGCATTGTCTCACTGACCTAATCAAAGCCTTCACAAACCCAGATATTTTAAGCGCCGATGTGTTTATTAAGATGCCCCTACCTAATGGAAAACTTGAAGAAGGGGAGAGAAGTTGTGTGACCCGGGACTGCTTCACAGAGTTTTGGACAGACTTTTATGAAAGGTGCACCATGGGCGGGGATGTGAAAGTAACCTTTATTAGGCATGATTATCAGTGTGAAGAGTGGAAGGCTATTGCTAGAATCTTAGTAGTAGGGTGGAAGATTGCCCGCTATTTCCGAGTGAAACTGGCGACACCATTCCTTGAAGAGGTACTGTACTCCACAACCTTCAGCAGCTTAAAGGACACCTTCTTGCAGTACGTGTCTGAACAGGAGAGAGAGGTGATTCACTATTTGATGCTCTTGAGCCACACGAGTGCCAGCAGGTTCCTACAAAGGACAATCTGATCCCACTGCTCTCACAGATGGTATCTCTCATACAGGCACCAATGTATGTAATCGAGTGTTGGCGTCCTATTGTGGTGCACTTAGCAAGTGTGTTGCCACCAGATGCTCTGCATCATGTCATAGAGCAGAAGACCCCAACTGGGAAAGCTGTAAAGGACCTCCTGCAGTTTCCAGATGTGATGACTGCACCCGAAAAAGCAGTTGCCCGCTACCTGAAGAGATATGTAGGTGAAGTTGATCTGAGAACCCTTCAGCTTTTCCTCCGCTTCTGCACTGGTTCAAATTTGATGGAAAAACCAATTAAGATAGAGTTCATTGAAACCTCAGACTTCGAGCGAAGACCATAATCACATACATGTGGCTGCCTTTTAAAGCTACCTGTAGGATACAACAATTATCCAGACCTCCGTAGTGATTTCAATACTATACTCACAAGCTCAGTATGGGTAATGGATATCATCTAGGCCAGAAGGGTGAGTGCCAATAGGTAGCACCCACAATTTCTGGAAAGAACATATAAAAGATAATGTTTAAGTTGCAAAAGGCATGATTTCAACATTTAACTTTTTGTTCTGATTAATTAACACAAGCTGTCTTTGACATTGGATTATCTTTAAAATGTGCACCCTGATTCAGTTAAAGCTAGCAGCTATTTTTTTTTTACATGCAGTGAATTTGCATTCACAGAATGATGATATTTGATTGTGACTGTGTGCATGTTTACAGAAGAATTTAACATGTTCACATCTTTATAGTACACATAGTGTATATACACAAGTGATTGAATATTGATATGCTGTTTAAAGTACAAAAGGCATTACATAAGCATGTATTGTTTCCTTAGAAATTGGTAGGACAAATTCCTCACATTGTAACTAGAAAATGCATGGGATATGCAATAGTCCAAACAAAAAAAGATAAATTCTGAGTTATGATAGCATAAAGTAGATAATTTGCAGATACACAGAAAACCAATTCTAATGTTCAATAAGCATAAAACAAACAACTACCAGAAAGTCAATGTTTTAATTCAATATATTTGTAGTATATTTAAGTAGTTTTACTTCAAACAGATGTGTCTTAAAAGTGGTATTGCTTTACTCTTAAGATAAGGGGTTGTACTTCAACCACATTGTTTTTTAGCATTTGTGCAATAGAGGTTCCACATGTTTTAAAAGAAATAAGTATCCTTGATAAGCTCAAGTAACCTACCCTATGGTGCATAGTTCGAGATTTGCATATATAGGACTTTAGGAGGGAATAGAACCAAATTGGGATTGCAGGTACAAATAAAACAAAATGGAGATTGGGGGGTGGGTTTAATGTGTGCTCTCACGTGCAGGAGGTAATTTTCCGCTCACATTTACCGGCCTGAAGGGGAGTGGATAACTATACTGGGAAATATGTGTAGTTTTTCCACACATTTCATATATACTCTATATGTTAATCTATGTGATTGAAAACTATGAAATGTGTCTGTAATGTGACTTCAGAAGAGGGATTAGCACCCAGCCCTTTGTTAGTGGGAATGCTGTTCAGCAGCATTCCAACTATTGTTATTCTGTTCTTTATTTATTCTGCTTATTTTTATTATTCCGTACGTTTTTTGGCTCTCCGTAACTTCAGCATACATTCAGCTATTAAAACCATTCAACTTTTAAAATGTTCAGCTCTTTCAGCTAATGATGGGACTTCTTCAACTTTTTTTCTACTATTTATACTTTTTAAAATATTCAGCTTTTTATGACGTTTTTTTAACATTGAAGTGAATGAGAGCATGCTTCAAATCCTTCAAATCTTCTTCCGCTCCCAAAATTTTCAGCTCCTTCATACTTTCACCTACAGACGCCAAACAAACTTTAAAATGTTCACAAAATATTCAGGTATTAAACTATTGCTTTTCAGTTTGATATCTTTTATAGTTTTTGTGAAAAAGCTGTTTAAGTTTAGTGATCATTTCAGGATTTTTCTGCGTTTCTATGGAGTGTGTATTGCGTGTCCTAGAGTGGATGATGTCATCGTTAGAGTGCAGAAGCTTAGGAATAAAATCTTTGTCCCCTCTCTATAAATTGCTCTCACGCCCACAATATCTACTTGTCATACACAATTTATACATCAAAACCTAGGTATTTTTGTCTAGTTTCAGACAGTGTGCTCACTTTTGCAATATGCCTTATACTGTTGGCTCGATGAGCTTCCAAATGACGACAGTTCCACATTTTCCTCCATCCACTGCCATATTAAAAGTCTTCCACATTTCCCAGCGAAACGCAGAGCGAACCACTTTTTTAAATCGCTGATATGCCCACATTTTTAAGTTTATCAACATAAATTTTACATGAATACGTTCACAAAGGTCTTGTGGTGCTCACGATTACATCATTTCACCGATAGAACTTATCGTTTTAGCAGTCTGAGGCTTTATTTGAGAGCTTGCTCTGTGTCTTTGAACAGCTCCAGTGTGGCCAGCTGACAGTTTCAGCAGGTGACACGGTCGTTAACCTGATTAAAGATCAAAGAGATCTCATCACAGACTTCAAAGGGGTGTTTTCACTGGTCATACGTTACCATGACAACCCTTTCACAGACAGTTGACTTGAATACTACAGGCAGTAATATGAACATTAGTCTACAGCTTTAGTGTTCCACTTCTGTCTGTCTCTGTCCGTCTGTCTGTCTGTCTGTTTCTCTGTCTGTCTCTCTCTTTCTCTCTCTCTTTCTGTCTATCTATTCAGACACACACACAGACACACAAACAGACACACACACACACGCACAAACACACACACACACACACACACACACACACACACAGACACAAGCACACACACACACACACAAACACACACACTCACAAAAAAACACACACACAGACACACACACACACACACACACACACAAACACACAAACAGACACAAACACACAGACACACACACACAAACACGCACACAAAAAAAAACACAAAAACACACACACATACGCAGACACACACACAGACAGACACACACACAAACACACACACACACAGACACACACACACACACACACACACACAGACACACACACACACACACACACAGACACACACACACACACACACAGACACAAACACACACACAGACACACGCACACAGACACATACACACACACACACAGATACACACCAACACACATACGCAGACACACACACACACACACACACACACACACACACACACACACACACACACACACACACACACACACACACACACAGACACACACACGCACACAGACACACACACACACGCACACACAAACGCAGACACACACACACACACAAACACACACACAGACACACACACACACACACGCACACAGACACACACACACACACACACACACGCACACAGACATACACACACCAAAACACATACGCAGACACACAAACAAACACACACACAGACACACGCACACAGACACACACACAGACACACGCCCACAGACACACACAGACACACACACACACGTGCACACACACACGTGCACACACACACATATACACACACACCAAAACACATACGCAGACACACAAACAAACACACACACAGACACACGCACACAGACACACACACAGACACACGCCCACAGACACACACACACACACACACACACGTGCACACACACACGTGCACACACACACATATACACACACACAGACACACACGCACACACACACACACACACACACACACACACAGCCACACATATATACACACACTGAGGTACATCAATCAATGTGTCCCTGAAGTAAACACTTAACCCATACTTGCTCCAAAGGTGTGTTACCACTGACATATATGCTATTGAAAGTTGATTCCTTTTCTCTTTTTTCCTCTCGTTTTATCTTTCCTCTCTTTTTCCTCTCTCTCTCTCTTTCTGCTTGTTTGTTCTATGCAACGGATATGGCTGATAATAAGTCTTCTTAGTCAATTCATTGAAACGTCCACTTTTGACAGTATTACAGTTTAGCTTCCAGCTTTTCTAAAATGTATTTTAGCTCTTCACTTGGTTAATGCAGTTTAGCTTCCAACTCTAACAATTTTCCTGATTTTTTAGCGTGTAGTGCATTTGAGCTTTAAGATTTTTCGTACTATTTGTTTCATATTTCTGCATTTGTGAGTGATTATCGGTTAGAAAATGAACTCAGACCTCACAATGTTCTACGTGTTTTGTCATTATTCAACTTTTGAAGCCAACAGTTCAGTTTAGCATAAGCTTTTAACTTTTTAATGAAATTCATACGTATTAAAACGATTTCCACTTTTTCAACTATTCTCACTACTTCAACTTCTTCTTAATGATTTAAGCTATTCAACCAGTTTAGCTTTAGCAATTCAGCTATTCAGCATTCCCACGCATTTTCCGCAGGAAATGCATTTTCTAGTTATATTTGAATTGCAGAAATGTTATAAAGACATCTGTTAACTCCAGTTCTGAGTGCCTGTTGTATAATCGCTGACATTCACGTTAGCCTAAATTAGGCTTACTGTTCAAATAAGATAAATAAATTTCAAAACAAGATTTTATTTTTGCATTTGTGTGGTTGCTTTTTCAATGATGTAACATAGTTGCATTGACATAGACATAGACAAGACTCCGTTAACTGATTTATTGTAAGCTTGAAGAAAATGAACTGATGGCACATGGCTGCAGTATGATTAGGTTATTAATTTGTTAATTGTAAACTGTCGGAAGTCACTGAGATTACTATGCAGACTAAAACAAGATTTCAGTATTTATAATGTAATAACTGGGACTGTTAAAAACAAACGGATGGTAGACTTGAACTGGGTGACAATCAAATGATTGTCGCTTCAGTGGCTCCCCAATAACTGAGGTTGACTGCATGTCGCTGTCAGTCAGGTAAGTATACTGAACTATTCTCCATAGGCACAATAACAAAGATTCACACCATGCCATGGGATTTTAATGTTCTAGCAGACAACTCTCAGGCCTGCTCACAAACGATATAGCGACTGCATGTAAGTTTTGAAAATGATCTGCTGTTTTTGTAAATTTAGATTTGATTTATTGGGTTTCAGTGGTTCTTATCTTTTTGAAATATGCTGGGCAGAGGTACAGCTCTAGATCCACATGTTACTAAAATGACAGTGAAGTTGCCCACATCATTATCTTATTAATGTTGATCACAGTGAGTAACTTTTTTTAACCAACCTTCAATACTTGTATTCAGTTAACAGCCTCCCCCCCCAAATGATCTAGTCTCTCTCCTCTGGCTGATCTGAACACAGCCTTACCCACGCAAATCCTGGTTGGGTTTGACACTCTCAGCACGTCTCACTGGACTATGGCCAGGGACCCCCTGCCATGTACAAAACTGTCTGGAATGGGGGAAGAGAGGACTGGGGTATCCAGCACCAGGTGGCTAGTGATGGGGGTGATTTAAGGGAAAGAAGCCCCCCACTGGCAGCCATGTCATTAGGTGGTCCTCCCTTGAAATGCGGTGGAAGAGGTCCTGCAAATCTGCAGAGTTGGTCGGACATGTGGCGTGCTCTGAGGTTGACCTGAAAATGAGCATTGTAAAGTTCAGAAATCTTTTAAGTTGGAGCCTCAAGTGAAATTATGTTATTTTCTGCTATTATAGATCGTCATGTAGCAAGAGCACAATAGATTAGAGTCAATTATAAAGACATTAGGGGGTTGATGTAAAAATATATATGATAGTAATTGAGTTTCTGCTATGATTTAAAAAGTTTTAATTAATTGTACATTAAGTCCAAAAGGCCAGGAAATCTATGGCTAACGTTCCATATATTTGATATTCACATCTACCAAAACCATTACATTGATAAATCTGAGGCCTAAGTGAGGAGGAGGATGATGAAATAGTTGATTCTTTAATACCATGAAGTCACAACAAAAACCCCAAATTAACATTTATTAATTTTAAGCTGACACTTTATTCCACATTCCAGAATGACTATATATGTCATATATATATATATATATATATAATAGGGTAAGTGTATGGGGTGCACATTTTGATATTTTAAATGAACTAGCAATTATCACATTTGATATAACAATTACATTATTGTATATAATATGAAATACAATTATAATAAAATTGTAAGTTATGACTACTGTATACTGTACTGTTTTTATTTTTAAAAATTATAATCAAATTAAAAAAAACTGAGTCTGCACATGCGCATAACCAGTAAGTAGCAAATCTCGATGGGTAGCATGAATCGTCAGAACACCTGTTCACAGTTAAGCGTATTATAATATTCAGCGCTGTAATAATTGGAGGATGCATTATAAAGCCAATAATACTAAACAAACAAGCAGCAGTCAATAAAGAGTCTAATACAGTACAATACAATCGAGTTCATGTTCGCGGATCGCGGCCTCAACCTATTCGGTCAAAACTGTGCGCACCATAGTGGCTGATGATGGAGAAGTGCAGCCATCCTGTCAGTCATGCGGTGCGCAGTGGAGTTCATTAGGAAAACATGTTCATTTAAGTCTGTTTATCTTTTTAATGTAGGCTAAATAATAGTACTAATTACAATGAAAAATACATTATTTGTGATTCAAAATAATGGTACATTAATTAGTGACCCCCACAGATGCATGATTTTACTGCTTCCATGGGAGCTCAGACCTCTGTATGGGAGCTGAGCTCCCACTGGCTCCCACGTAACTCGAACCCTGGTTACTGTATCGTTTACATTGAAATCCCTATCACAATCACCCAAAAGCATAAATTCTAAGGGGCTGTTAGATTTATGGAACGCTCTTTTTAACTTCAGCTACTAGTTGTGAGATCATCGTCGTCATTTTATATTACCTGAATGATTGCCATGAAGCAAAACTGGACAAGTGCTTTGTCCAGGAAGTCACCGGAGAAGAGCCCTTTATCCTTGAGTTGTCCAAGTTGCTGGATCCAGTGTTCAAGCCCTTCCTTTCTCATTTGTCCCCACCAGCTCTCTATCCGCTGGTTTGCCATGCTTGCTCCTGGTATATAGCTCCTCTCTCCTGCTCTGTCATCTTCATCATTTCGACGCAAATACTGTTGGATATCTCTTACCAAAGCATTCTCTGTACCCATGTCTGTGCGTAAAAGCCTTGGGTAACCGCCAGCCTGCTTTATTGCTTCAACAAAGTAGCTTCCAATAACTTTTGGATCGCTGTTTGTGTAGGCTGCTCTTAGCCATATAATCCTACGGGAAAATCCGTCTATGCATCCATTAATGCATATACCATACGGCTTGAGTTTGTCGTAGGAATCTACATGCCATATGAAATTAGGCCCCTGTGAAAAATACTGCCTTCGTCTAAGACGTTGTCTCTGGCGAGCTTGAGAATTGACTGGGTCCAGCTGAGACACAAGGATCCTTACGTCTTCCTTCCTGACACGGATGCCTCGCTCCAAACACTTCACATACATCCACCGGTATCCATGAAGTTTTCCAGGGCCTTCCAGTTGACTACGTATGAAGTCGACAGCATCCTCTAAATTATCATATTGCCGACGATGTAATCCATAAACTTTCAATGTTTTCATTAACTGCCTTTTACTGACAATAATCCCTTGCAAAGCAAGTGTGTTCAGTATATCCTGGTAACGCATCCCTAAATTAAAATACAACTTTATCAAATGCTCTCTATCCATAGCTATTAGCCTACCAAGAAGTGCCTTAAGCGGGTGGCAGCTTTAGCGTGCACTCTCTGCTTTGGGGAGAAAAGCTGCTCTATTGTGCATTCTCCTTTTATAAACACTTATCTTGAGGCCACGAGTTACTATCTTGAGGCCACGAGTTACTATCTTGAGGCCACGAGTTACTATCTTGAGGCCACGAGATAGTTATAATTAATTTTTTTTGACAAAGTGGGACCAGGGGGGCTCCGTAGTGTAGTGTGTTGTCACGTAACGCCACTGAAAAGACGACCCTCTGTAAACGTTATGAATTAAAACATGCCAGTTCGTAATATTTTGTATTATGCTGTTCTTGTCTTTACTAAAATCAAATCAATCAGCTCAGTCGCTCCAGTCTTTGCCAGGATTCAGGGCCACCTCACTCGGCCAGCCTCGCTGTGTGTGAACGCCACTCTGCACGTTTGATGCAGGGATGTAGCTAAGAACTTGAGGGGCAGGGGGCTAAGATTACCTCTACAATTATTATTTATTATTAATTAATATGAATTAATTGTTTGTGTCAATGTTTTAAGAAGCTTGTGGACATAGCGGCAGTTTGTCTTTGCAAGCACAGTTGTTTGAACACCAAAGTTAGGGGGATCAGCTGCCCCCCCTTGCCCCCTAGAGATCTGTCTCTGCCTGCCAAGCCCAATGTTATCTGTTTTAATCAGATAAGGGGGCACCTCCAAAGAACTGGGAACATCAACATCTGTTATCTGAAATTCTGTAGAAACAACACTTCATGGGAATGTGTGTGTGTGTGTGTGTGTGTGTGTGTGTGTTTAGTAGGAAAGTAAGTAATATAAGATTCTTTGGAATATGACTCCTCTCAGGTGACTGCACAATGGCCGACCCGCTGGAAGAAAAAATATCAGGTACAAGGATGTGATGGCTGTGATGTTATCTGTCCAGGAGGTGTCAGCGGAGATAAGGACACCGAGAAACCAGAAGGTGTGGACTCTCTCCACACACTCGCCGTGGATGTACAGGGGGGCTAGGTCGACTGATGAAGAAAATTGAAGTTAATGGAAAACCCCACCTTTGTTTATTTGCACTCAACAACATTAAAGAAGAAGAGAAATTATGTATGACTATGGGGGTGAAGACTGCCCATGGAGAAGTATGTTCCACATTACAGTGTACACAATGGCCCATGGCGTTGCAAAATGTATCAAAATCTCTTGAATTGATTAGAATATGAATCTTTTAGATTATATAAAATTAAGGCTATGTTGAAACTGCAGGCAAATCAGATATTTTTAACCAGAATTCCTGCACTGTTATTTGTTTGTGACCAGATTGGATTTGTGCATTCATGTTCATTACTTCAGATTTCATTCTACAGTCTCTTTATGTCAGGTTTTGGTATTTTTGATGTCTTAAAGGAACACGCCAACTTACAGTGCAGGAATTCTGGTTAAAAATATCTGATTTGAGATTTGAGTCTGACTTTGTAATATTTTGTATTATGCTGTTCTCGTCTTTACTAAAACCAAAACTAATCAAAGGGCTGAATGCTCTTACAAATCACGAGGGAGTGATTTGACTTTTGGCTAACGTAATAGTTATAGTATAGTAATTTTTAAATTATTACTCTGTAATTTCTGTTTTAATTTTAAAAGCCTAACCTAACAGGGGTTGCAAATTAGTCATGGCTATAAACCTGTATGCATGGCATCTACTTTGTATTCTTTATAAAGCAATGTTCTATGCATTTGTCCCTGCCAAATAAACATTAAATAAAATAAATAATAGCTGTTGTTGATGCTGACTCGCCTTTAGCATACATTACATTTATTACAACTTTAACTTTAAATTGAACTTGTGTTTAAACTTCACCTGGGGAAACTGACTTCACCTTCAGAGGCTCGGGGGGTGGCCTCCAGTCTTTGCCAGGATTCAGGGCTACCTCACTCGGCCAGCCTCGCTGTGTGTGAACGCCACTCTGCACGTTTGATGCAGGGATGTAGCTAAGAACTTGAGGGCCAGGGGGCTAAGATTACCTCTACAATTATTATTTATTAATAATTAATATGAATTAATTGTTTGTTTCAATATTTTAAGAAGCTTGTGGACATAGTGGCAAGGGGGGTCAGGGGGGGATCAGCTGCCCCCCCTGACCCCTGGAGATCTGTCTCTGCCTGCCAAGCCCAATGTTATCTGTTTTAATCAGATAAGGGGGCACCTCCAAGGAACTGGGAACATCAACATCTGTTATCTGATATTCTGTAGAAGTCATCACAACACTTCATGGGAATGTGTGTGTGTGTGTGTGTGTGTGTGTGTGTGTGTGTGTGTGTGTGTGTTTAGTAGGAAAGTAAGTAATATAAGATTCTTTGGAATATGACTCCTCTCAGGTGATTGCACAATGGCCGACCCGCTGGAAGAGAAACATCAGGTACAAGGATGGGGCGTGTAAGAGCCAATTAGTGCCCAGGAAAGAGAGAGAGACAGGTACACAGAGCTAAACACCACAGACAGTAGGAGACAGACAGGTAGAGAGAGAGACAGGTACACTGAGCTAAACACCACAGTCAGTAGGAGACAGACAGGTAGAGAGAGAGACAGGTACACTGAGCTAAACACCACAGACAGTAGCAGACAGACAGGTAGAGAGAGAGACAGGTACACTGAGCTAAACACCACAGTCAGTAGCAGACAGACAGGTAGAGAGAGAGACAGGTACACTGAGCTAAACACCACAGTCAGTAGGAGACAGACAGGTAGAGAGAGAGACAGGTACACTGAGCTAAACACCACAGACAGTAGCAGACAGACAGGTAGAGAGAGAGACAGGTACACTGAGCTAAACACCACAGTCAGTAGCAGACAGACAGGTAGAGAGAGAGACAGGTACACTGAGCTAAACACCACAGTCAGTAGGAGACAGACAGGTGGAGACAGAGACAGGTAAACACACTGAAAAAATGGGAAATAGAAGGTCTTTGAATTTACGAAAATGAATTTATGAAGATGCTACGCAATTCATGTATATTCCTTTCAAGACTGATTGATTGATGATTGACTGGTTTCAAACTGATTGAGTGAGTGAGTTTGTTGTTGTACAATGTAAATAAAGCATTAGCTTTAATATTGTGAATTTGAATTTGCAACTTGAACTAGACAATGTCAGTTATATCAAATTACATGGTAAATCAATCAATGTTCAGTTATCATTAAAACACATTTCAACTTGTCATGTGACCCCCCCCCCAGAAGTGGTTTTACCCTGAGCCTTGAAAAGTAATGCCAAGGGTCCAGAAGCAGTCTGAAGGAAACACACTTTACATCAAAGTTGTCCCGTCAGAGCCTTTTCCTATCGTGTCCCTTCCTCTGAATAACCTTCCTGCTGATATCAGATGAGGCCTTTAAATCCAAACTCAAAACTCATCTTTTCACCTTAACGTGCTTATTACTGGCAGGTTGCTCATTGTCCAATCACCTTTAAGAAGTCTTATTCCAAAGAATTTTATCTTATTACTTATACACACACACACACACACACACACACACACACACACACACACACACACACACACAGACACACAGAGACACACACACACACACACACACACACACACATTTCGATGAAGTGTTGTGATAAGTTCTGTAGAAGTCAGAGCCGAGTAATCAGATTACAGATGGGCAGGACTTTTATCAGAATCAGAATTGATTTATTAAGTAAGTAAAATGAAGAAATAAAGTAAGTCACATGGTTGATGAAACAGGGAGGATCTGGTCTATAAAGAGGCTCTGAGTTCTGGTCTCTGCAGCAGATCAACAACAGCTAAACCATGGGGAACACTAACACATCTGGCAACATTAGTGGGAGCACTATTAATGCACCAATCAATGTTGGTGTGCCTGAACATGTTGGTAAGTATGTTTCTCAGTTCATTTTGTTGTGGTGATTAGTAGACTGGAAGTTTTGGATGTTTTATATTATAATTATTAATACTTTGAATATTTGCAATAAATATGCTTTTTTAAGTATTTTATAAATGAAGTGAGACTTAAAATGACAAAAAGGTTTTGTTTTCAGACTCATTTGTTTTTTTCATTGTCTATTAGGATTAGTAGTGCAGATTACAGAAACTAGATTTTACGTTATTCAGACGACGTACAGATTTATATAATGATTTGACGATGTGACTCTGGTCCCATTCACACACTGAGTTCACTCTGATTACTGACACTAATCTGTGAAACATGTTGCATGATGCCTAAATGTTTTTCTTTCCAGTACACGTGAGGTCCGCGCCTTCATGCAGTAAGATATGAAGTTTATTTCTGAACTTTGAACTTTTATGATATTTTTTCATATTGAATTATACATGTTAATCCTTTTGTTTAACTCCATTTGCCTATTACCTAATAATTACACAATTTTCTCTTCAGCTTTGAGTGAACAAATACATTCTACAAGTCAACTTAATTTTGCAATATATTAACTGTATTTATTTATTCTGTATTATTCCAAGTGTTGCAGACTATATTTACATGTTTTCTAAATGTGTTTCTTTGTAGGGTCGATGCCGCCTTCTCGCAGTAAGATATGAAGTTTATTTCTAAACAACTTTTATTATAATCATTATTTATATAAAACGATACATGTTGTTAATCAATTTAAGTAATTCCATAATTCCTCTTCAGCTGTGAGTGAACCATGGAGGAAAATATCTTGGGGGTGAGTTCACTTTGACTTGTTTCTGCTCTCTGCTATTTAACATAATCTACACAAGTGTAGTATTGGCTTTAGTTGCCTTTATTGATAGGAGGGATTAAGTAAGGAATGTGTGAGAGAGAGGGAGGTGACATGCAGCAAAGGGCCACAGGTCGGAACCAAACCTGCGGCTGCTGCTAATAGGACTGAACCTCTCTACATGCATGCTCAACCAGGTGAGATAACCAGGCACCTGAGACCCCAAACTTTTGATTAGATTTTTATATATCTCGAACACTCAACAGCATGTTGTAAAAGAAAAAAAAGAAAAACACAAAGATAAAAATACAAACAGACAAATCAGCTTTTACCAAAGAACAACATTAAGAATAAGTTCAACAAGAGCAGGCAGAGGCATAATGTTTATAGAGCCCTGCCCCTACTTCACAATATCATATTATTACAGAAACAATCAAATAGATATGCACATACAGCATACACACATTATAGGTCGTACAACACTTACACTTACAGCAATACAACAACATACAGCTATACACTTACATTACATTTACCTGCTGGATCCTGCTGGATCCTGCTGGATCCTGCTGGATCCTACTGGATCCTGCTGGACCCTGCTGGACCCTGTTGGATCCTATTGGATCCTACTGGATCCTGCTGGACCCTGCTGGATCCTGCTGGATCCTGCTGGACCCTGCTGGATCCTGGGCCTGTGATAGCTGGTTCTTATTTTGGATTAGTGTTTCTTCTGATTAGTGGTACTGTAGATCCTTGGAGGAGACTTTGCCGGGAGGAGAGCAGGTTGCAGCTCTGGAGACAGACCTTCAGGTAGTGGCTGTAGCAACTTGAAATCAAAAGCCGGTGCCTGGTGAGTCTACCCTTAGTAACACAGCAACAGGAAGCTTGTTGATAGGTTAGACCCAGCAGAGAGTTGCTACAGCCGCTAACTGAAGGTTGGCTTTGGATTTAATCCAGTAAACAAACTATCAAAATGTTCATTAACCAGAGTTCTGTGAATCTGCAGCCGATTGCTCTTCCTTAACCAACGGATGTTTGTCTCAGTATAATTAAGATAAGAGGAGGAATTAAGATAAGGAGAAATTTGGGGAATTCTTTAAAATCTAAAATGAAATGTGATCCTGTCTTAACAGAGACAATGCGAGGGATCTCCAGTATGTGAAGGAGTATAAGCCTGGAAACAAGGACATCAAACATGTCCGAATCCTTCTGTACGGACCCAACGGAGCTGGAAAGTCCAGCTTCATCAAGTCTGTCAGCAGCGTCATACGAGGCAGAGTGACTACTCCTGCTTTGACCTCTGACAAAAGTTACAGTGGAACAGTAAGACAACTTTAGATCAACCTCTAAAGCAACATCGGCTGTTTGATAAATCTTTCTCTTTAACTTTTCCCCCAACTTAACCCTAACTAAATGATCTGCATGAGAATAAACAGAGTTTAGTCTGACATTAATGTATCAGGGACGTCATACAGAATAAACACTGCAGAACCATAAATCTGTAGATTATTGTGATTAAAACGAGCATTTCATCTTGTGTTACAGTATGAAACGTTTAAAATCAGAGAAGAAGAAGGAAACCCAGAGTCATTCTGTCATTTTGTCTTCAATGACGTCATGGATCTGAAGGATGGAGATGGAATCAGTTCTGACGACATCAAGCTGACCCTGAAAGGACATGTGAAGGAGGGTTACCAGGTACCACTCTCACTTTAGTCAACTTTAAAGAGACCCTATTATACTGCATCAGCATCATATCTGTACTCTTGGGGGTCACTAAAATAGGTTTACATGCTTTGATGTTCAAAAAACATATTATGTTTCTCTTACTGCCCATTGCTGCAACTCGTCTGTCTGAATCACTGTCTGAACTTGGCCCGCCTTTCTGAAAAACCTGGTGCACTCTGATTGGTCAGCTGGCCCACTCTGTTGTGATTGGTCAACCAAATTACAAACAAGCAGCTGGCGGGCTGCGCTGGCTGAGGCTGCTCATATGGGCAGCACATCTGAAAAACTCAGCTGGCTTTCTCAATCAACGAGATCATTAATGAGGAATTTCAAAGTATAAAACACACTAAAATACGGGGAAATCCAAAAAAGCTTAACAGGGGCTCTTTAACATGAATTAGTGATCAGCTAATATGACGTTTGTCATTTTATTGAAGTAAGAGTTGAAATGCTGCAACACCAGCAGGGCTATTATAGTTTAGTCAACCATTATAACCTTGCCTAGGGCTGTGCAATCATTCAGATTTGGATCACCAGTTCACCTCCTAACAATCACAAAAACAATGGAATTGGGAAAACTGATTATTTTGCACATTACGTTTTAAACTAAGTTTCACAGGGTTTTCACTCTTGATGTCTACTTTTTTTTAACTTCAATGGGTGCAAAATCTTTCCAAAAGTCAACGAGTAATCGTCTTACATTCTTAAACATAGTGTCATAATGTAATTGTGTTTTCCAGTTCAAGCCTTCCTCTCCACTGTCTGATGATGACCCAGGCTACAACCCCCGTCCCTCTGCAGACGACCAAGTTCATGTTCTGGTTTGTGTGCTTTCTGCTAACTCAGCAGAAATCCCAGACTCAGTTCTGAAGAAGATGGCAGACATCAGAGAGGCAGCCAGTGAGCTGGGTAAGCAGGTTAACTTGATCTCAAGTCAGTGGTCAGACTCCAACACTCAAACAGGAGTTCAGCACTTTAACACTGAGTCCATACTCAATAATTTATCACAGTTTGATACAGCCCATAATACAAAGATCAGGACTAAAAAACTAAAATAATGTTCAGGTTTCAGGTCAGATTTAAGCTTTTTCCTGACGTAAGTTTGCATTTTTACTGAGAGCTTCTGTCTGCAGGGATTCCCCAAATGGCAATAGGCACCTACATTGATTCAGCCTGTCCTGAAACTAAAAATGATCTGAAGAATGTGTACAAGAGCCAGAACCTGAAGCAAAAGGTGAGTTCGTACATAAATATAACCTGATGTGTTTTAACTTTGTAGTCCAAATATGTTCAGTATATGAGCACAGAAACCCACATAAGTCCCATTGTTTACCACTCAGGTGAAAGACTTCAGCGCAGCAGTGGGAGTCCCAGAGAACTACATCTTTCCTGTGAAGAACTACAGTGATGAAACCAACATCCATGATGATGTCGACACTCTGATCCTGAATGCACTGAGACAAATGATCAAACTTGGAGACGACTTCATTTACAAAATGTAAAACTATGTTAGAGAAAGCAGTGAGTCTGGGATGTCCAGTTCTAATCTGTTGGCAGGTCTCTTTGACAGTTAATGTCTGTATTTGATGAAGACTGTTGTCTCTATAAGACAGCTGGGATCTGATCCTAGTGGCCAACACATACATGTAATTGCATGTTTGCATGTTTGTGATGAATAAATTCTGTGGCTTGCAGTCAGTGTGCAGGTGTTATTATTTTCATCAACATTTCTTTTATTTCTGTCTTCCTGAAATCACAGAACACACACACGTCAGCCTCTTACACTGCTGCACTAACTCAGGATTTACTAATTTCCTTCTCCATGACAACATTATCTTATTTAAACAATATAAATGATCACATTACATTACTACCCCCACTCATATACTCTCTAGCAACTTACATACATACATAATGAGAGCAACTTTCCCAGTGCCTTAAAGCCTGCTATAACCCATGTGTATAAATCTGCTATAACCCATGTGTATAAATCTGCTATAACCCATGTGTATAAATCTGCTATAACCCGTGTGTATAAATCTGCTATAACCCATGTGTATAAATCTGCTATAACCCATGTGTATAAATCTGGTGACAAACAGGTTATAGTTAGTCAGGTGGACCTGCTTATATCTTGGCCTGGTAGCTCAGAAAAACCACATGTTCCCCAATGTCAACAATGTGCCCAAACAGCAAACCCCAACCACTTAACATTAGGAAAAAGGACTTGCCATGCAAATATTGACATACTGTACATTTCAAGTATGTTGCATAGAAGATGCTGCTCTATGATGCTGACTTGGTTCTATCCTGAGGAACCTTCCTGAAAGTATATAGGGTGAGGGTCTACGGAGCCCACGCTCTACACCCTAATTCTAGTCTGAGATAACCGGTCTCGTGCTCCTTCCAAGCATTCTGCACACTTTTCTGAAATATGTCATATGGAAATAATTCCCATTCATTTACCCTTACAAAAAGGTCACTTCATTTTGAATGACACGTGTCCCTCTCCCCGTGCTGACATGCTAGGTGCTAGCAGGTCCAAACCAATATGGCCCCGCCCCACTCGGGTGGGACAACAACCAAAAACCAGAGTGCTATCATGCTCAGGAAAAATGTTGATGCAGTGTTGGCAGCGTCAATCCTTAGAGCCTGTTTTAGAAGAATTTTGAACAGACATTTTTCTAAAAGATCTTGACTGACATTCATGTTGGATTTTTGTGGACAAAAATGTAATTAAACAGCAGCATTCTTCCCAAATGTCCGGACCCTGTTTTCCTTGGCATGGACCAGGTCATATCTTGGCCAGGACAAGACCTTGACACACGCTAGATGCTAGCAGGTCGAAACCAAGATCGTTCTACAGGACTAAAGGAGCACAAACACCTTCAAGACTTCCTGGTTCTCCACGGGGGGGTGGGCACATGGACTTACTCTGGAAATTAGCAATCTGAGGCCCCTTAATACATCCCTTTCAGCCCCATGGTATTCCCAGTTCAGGAAGGACAATTGAGAAGAGTTTTGCAGTTTGGGTCTAGGGAACTTGGGAAGAACCAACCCCCCCATTCAAAAGCCTGCCGTTGTTGCCATGACAATAACTTTCTTTACACATGGGTTCAATTTGCTGACCAGACTATATCATCAGCGCACAAATCATTTTTTGGACCACTAAAAAAAGATTTAAGTGTGCCAAGTAAAGTTACTTGATGCTTCATAGACCATTTATATTAAGTAATTATTATAAATATCAGTTGCATCTTCACATTAGCCATCCAGATAATCTTTATAGACGGTTTACAAACCAACTAGTAACCATTGACAACGTGTTAGGAACATCTGGTCCATCTATCGATGTCATGTTTATAGATGGTTTAACAAACATGTTTTAATCATTAGTTGATAACTAATATAGTACTTTGATGAATTGAAAACACACATTGAGAGGGACAAAGTTCTGAGACTAAACACAGACACCACCCCAAAAGAAGTTGACAGCTATTCTTATGTTCACAGCCATGGTTAGCATTGATAAAGCTATGCTTTTGGTACCAGTGGCATTAGAAAGAGACTGGAGACGATGGAGACGAGTCCGCCTACAGGTGGGAGGCTGACCACCTGGTGACCTGGTGCAAGCAAAACAACCTAGAGCTCAACGCTCTAAAGACAGTGGAGATGGTTGTGGACTTCAGAAAGAACTCAGCCCCACCTGCCCCCATCACCCTCTGTGGCTCCACAATCGACACTGTGGAGTCTTTCTGCTTCCTGGGAACTACCATCTCCCAGGACCTCAAGTGGGAGCTGAACATCAGCTCCCTCGTCAAGAAAGCACAACAGAGGATGTACTTCCTGCGGCAGCTGAAGAAATTCAACCTGCCAAAGTCAATGATGGTGCACTTTTACACAGCCATCATTGAGTCCATCCTCACATCCTCCATCACCATCTGGTACGCTGCTGCCACTGCCAAGGACAAGGGCAGGCTGCAGCGTGTCATTCGGTCAGCTGAGAAGGTGATTGGCTGCAATCTGCCGCCGCTCCAGGACCTATACGCCACCAGGACTCTGAAGCGTGCTGGAAAGATTGTGGCTGACCCCTCCCACCCCGGACACAAGCTCTTTGAGCCACTCCCCTCTGGCAGGAGGCTGAGGTCCATCAGGACCAAAACCTCACGCCACATAAACAGTTTTTTCCCCTCCGCCACTAGTCTTATCATCAAGGCCCGGAATCCATCCTGACTCTCTCCACACCCCACCTCTGGCTCCTCATGCCACTGTACCTACTCTGCTGTAGCGTCCCTTTTCTTACTGTTTAACTTATGTTACTACTTATTTTACTTATTTTACTATTTTACTATTTATTTAAATTTATTTTATCGTTATTAATAAGTACTGTGTGTATATGTTTATACTTATATTGTTTATATCTTTTTATCCTTCTTATATTTGTATGTGTGACATGCTCCAACAACACCAGAACAAATTCCTCGTATGTGCAACGTACTTGGCAATAAAGCCCTTTCTGATTCTGATTCTGATTCTGAAGAGGTTTCAGCATTGGATTTACATTCCAGACTCAGAAGCCATGTCCATCCCCTTCCTTTATAGAGTATGATCATAACACAAACACATGTCCATTATGAAATTAAGACTCTTTAATGTGTAAGTTTACTGTACAGGCCTGGGAGACAGTTAAACAGTGTCCTGACTCGTTTCCAAATACTTTCACGCCGTTCCTCAGTCTGCCGACCCCTAACCCTAACCCTAACTGTTGCATTACTCTTAATGCATAGTTGTATGAAAACAGACAAACAATATTCCATGTTTAGATCATGAAAGTTTCAAGATAACGAGATTCATTGTCACCAAATAGTGTGGAGCATGAACCAATTAGACTACATTATCTATGGATGTAATATTTCATCATCCTTCTTTACTGTAATGTACTACTGTTTACCAGACACTGTTTCTATGATCCCATGTACTACCTTTGAGACTATTTACAGTAATGATATTACTGCACTGTATGAATGCAGGCCCTTGGAATTGCTTGTCTAATTCTGCCAACACGTTACTGATGATTGATATATATATATATATATATATATATATATATATGTATATATATATATATATATATATATATGTATATATATACTGTATATACTCATACCGCATTGTTCGCCATGCCTGAAGGTTTTTTCCAAGATGTTTGGCTAATTGCGATGTAGATGACAACCTGTGGCCAAATTCACAAGACAGAGTTGATGAATATGTAGAAGTACAGTAATCACTTCTTTGTTTTGCTTTTTAAAGTACAAGCAAGTTGAGGAACACTGCATTTGATGTTTTACAGTACTACTGTCTTTTCTTTTCTATTTCCTAGCTATTTACTTATTTACTTTTATTTTTTACAATCACTTTGCTACTAATTTCAGAACGTTGATGTCATTTTTCAAAACTCTAGACACAAAACTCAAAACGATCATCACTTGTAACACAGACTGTCCAATGTTCAAAACATTACATCATTCATTCATATCTTTAAAGAAATCTTGCACTTGCACAATTATTGGTTCAAAAAACAAATTTATTGTGAAATACGATTAAAACGCTGCTTTAGATCACCCACACACAAGCTACCCATACAATCATTACATATTATAGTACAAAATAAGTGATACATGTTTCATTATGGTACTAGATGTAAATACATCCCTGTAAAAGTACTGCAGTAGTAGAGAGAATACTACAGACACAGTGGAGTCATTGAACAAAACCTGAAATGTATCGATGAAAAACAATACAGTTCAATCACCACATAGGCTGATTTCAATCAAAGCAAAATAATTAGCTACAAAATAGAAAAGAAAAGACAGTAGTACTGTAAAACATCAAATGCAGTGTTCCTCAACTTGCTTGTACTGTAAAAAGCAAAACAAGAAGTGATTACTGTACTTCTACATATTCATCAACTCTGTCTTGTGGATTTGGCCGCAGGTTGTCATCTACATCGCAATTAGACAAACATCTTGGAAAAAACCTTCGGGCATGGTGAACAATGTGGTACGAGTATATATAAGTATATGTATATATATATATATATATATATATATATATAAAGTATATATCTCAATCATCAGTAACGTGTTGGCAGAATTAGACAAGCAATTCCAAGGGCCTGCATGCATACAGTGCAGTACTATCATTACTGTAAATAGTCTCAAAGGTAGTACATGGGACCATAGAAACAGTGTATGGGAAACAGTAGTATATTACAGTAAAGAATGATGATGAAATATTACATCCATAGATCATGTAGTCTAATTGGTTCATGCTCCACACTAGTTGGTGACAATGACTCTCGTTATCTTGAAACTTTCATGATCTAAACATGGAATATTGTTTGTTTGTTTCCATACAACTATGCATTAAGAGTAATGCAACAGGTACTTATTTTGAGTAGTTGTATTGATCAATAGTTAGATCATTGTAATGAAACAAATAGACAATCATCTGAAATGTAATGTGTGAATTGCTTTTTGAAATAGTAGTACTTTGATGTTAAGTTGTGTCATATTGAACAGCTGATCTTTGTTAAATGAACAAATGATCTTTGGTTTATGTGTATTGTATCCAAGCAATTGGTTGTGAGTTTTGTGTCTAGAGTTTTGAAAATGACGTTGAGGTTCTGAAATTAGTGCCAAAGTGATTGTAAAAAAAATTATTTTTGCTTTGATTCAAATCAACCTATGTTGTGATCGTACTTTATTGTTTTTCGTCAATACATTTCAGATTTTGTTCAATGATTCCACTGTGTCTGTAGTATTCTCTTTACTACTGCAGTACTTTTACAGGGATGTATTTACATGTAGTACCATAATGAAACATGTATCACCTATTTTGTACTACAGTATTTAATGATTGTACGAAGGATGACCCAGTGAAACTATGGGTAGCTTGTGTGTGGCTGATCTAAAGTAACGTTTCAATGGTATTTCATCATAAATGAGTTTTTTGAAC
Source organism: Sander lucioperca (assembly GCF_008315115.2). Lineage (NCBI taxonomy): Eukaryota > Metazoa > Chordata > Actinopteri > Perciformes > Percidae > Sander > Sander lucioperca. The sequence goes on from NC_050180.1 coordinate 27,392,016, forward strand.
CAATGATTGTGCAAGATTTCTTTAAAGATATGAATGCACAATGTAATGTTTTGAACATTGGACAGCCTGTGTTACAAGTGATGACCGTTGTGAGTTTTGTGTCTAGAGTTTTGAAAAATGATGTCAAGGTTCTGAAATAAGTAACAAAGTGATTGTAAAAAACTGTATGTCGCTTATGGCTGCTTCAAAATAACTTCTTTGGTCTGAAATGAAGTGTGTTTAGGTTTCCCTTCTGAAGCTGATATGTACACATTTGTGTTTATTTTGTTCTATGTGTTCTCATGCATTTTGACAACACTGTTTTAAAATGTCATTATTTAATTGTGTTTTACATCATTTTCCAGTTCAGCCCTGCATCTCCACTCTCTGAAGGTGATCCATGGTACAACACTCGTCCATCTCCAGATGACAAAGTTCATGTTCTGGTTTGTGTGCTTTCTGCTAATGCGGTGGAAATTACAGACTCAGTTCTTGTTGACCTGGGTAAGAATATAATATACTTGGCTTCAGAAAGTATTGAAACTGTTTACTTTTAGCACTTTATTGTGTTGGTTCATTTAAAAAAAAATCTAATTTATTTAATATCAAAAACTGAATCTCTCATTTAAGGAAGTATTCAGACCTGTTATTCAGTACTTTGTAGAAGCCCCTTATACAGTAATTACAGCGTTGAGTATTCTCGGGTACAGCCTCAAGCTTTGGCTTCAGGCATTGTCATGCTAAGAGATGAGGATGCTCAAAATAGTCTGACCTGCCACTGAGAAGACCCCCCCCCTTCCCCATTATATGATGTTGCCTCCACCATGCTTCACCAAAGGGATGGTGTAGTGGTAAATTTTATTTTAATATTATAGTTTGATATCTTACAAGATTCTCTTATATACTTTACAGGAGTTTCCTTATATTCTTTAATTTTGTTATAGACTTAGAGACTCCAAGGAGAAGCAGCTGGCATCAGAAAACCTTGAGCCTAGGTGAAGCTATTATTTGTCAAAGCTATTTTCTGTTTTCAGAACTCCGGCTTTCCTTATTAGCAGATAAGGGTGAAGAAGGGCCATAACAGTTTGAACTGTATCTCCTTCTGTCTCCTGCTTTAACAGGTGTTTAGGCTAAGTAGAGAGCAGGATCAGAGGGGAAAGGTAGTAAAGTCATTGTGACTGTTTATGGTGTTTTTTCATCTGCATAGCTGCTAAAATTATCCTGGAGGGGGGTGGTTTAAGGGAGTTTTTACTATATAGATGTATGTTTTGCTTAGCTGGTCAGAAGACCCTTTCAGATGTGCCATGAGTACTTGTGAAACTGTTTTCTCTGCATTTGCAAATGTAAATAAATACCCAAAGACCAAAACTTTGGTTTCATTCTCAGTAACTCTTTATTGGTTTCATTTCTTGTGTTTTCAATCTACTCTCCTGCTGTTAACAAGAAAAACTTCCACTACAATGGTCTTAGCCATATAATGGAACAAAGTGCTTGGAGTTCTGACCAAAGGGTTCAACGTTTACAGAAGTCACGTCATTGGGAAACCTGAGTTGACTCAAAGTTTCAGATCAGATTTATGCCTTTTCCTGCCAAATGTTTGCATTTTAGTGAGTTCTTTATATATATATATATATATATATATATTAGGGCTGGGACTCGATTAAAAAAATTAATCTAATTAATTAGAGGCTTTGTAATTAATTAATCGAAATTAATCACATTTTAATTGCATATAAATATTAGTTACCCTGGTCCTGAAACCAGTCATCTGGTGGAGTGTGGGTTGGGTGTGGGTCCTTGTAACTTTACTCGGAGTCGGGCTAACGTCCACGCTAACTCCTGTGTTTTGCGTTGAGGTGATATTTGAGGCTCGATGTGCTGCGGTGATTCCTTGTTGCATAGCTTGCACACAACCATGCTCTTGTCGACGCTTCCATCCTTTCGTTTTTTAAAACAAAATTTCCCATCCACGGGGCCAAGCAAAGCGGTCTCAGCTTCTTCGTTCATGTTCACTGTGGTTTGTTGTTGTCGGAAGTCAAGAACGCTAGTTGGTGCTCCAGTATAATCGGTCCGTCGAAACTCATTCATTGAAAAACGTTCCGCGGTGCAAAAATAAGTGTGGTTAAAATTATGTTATTTATTTTTTGTGTAATTAATCTTAATTAACGCGTTAAAGTCCCGTAATTAATTAATCTTAATTAACGCGTTAAAGTCCCGGTCCTAATATATATAGATAAAAACTGTATATTGTTTTTTGTTGTCTGACCAACAGATTGTTCATTTTATAAACAAAGACTTCCTGAAAAAGCTAAAATACTGAGTGTGTTTCTGTCTGCAGGGATTCCCCAAATGGCAATAGGCACCTACATTGATTCAGCCTGTCCTGAAACTGAAAATGATCTGAAGAATGTGTACAAGAGCCAGAACCTGAAGAAAAAGGTGAGTTTCTGTCTTTCTGAGTCCGTACAGAAATATAACCTATAAAGTTATAGTGCATAGTTTCTGTCGCCCCCACGAGGAATTCTAAGCAATGACACCAATTATGTGGCTCGTCCACATGATACAAGCCACAAATGTTGTGTGTTTCTCCATCAAAACAGGAAGTGGGTGTTACTTGAGTGTACATTGTTCAATCTGGCCCAACCTTTTTAGGATTCATAAGAGTCCAACACTGAAGATATCTACCAGCCAATATTGGCTCAAAGTCATAGCGCCCCGTAGTGGCAACAGAAAGTAGGCCCAAAACTATACTTTCACAAACTCCTCCTAGAGATTTCATCCAATCGACTTTAAATTTCGTCTGTGTCATCTAAAGATCTTTAACAATGAAAAGATATTAAAACCAAGACTTTTTTTCCAACGGTGCAGGCGTGGCATGGCGGCCATTTTGAGCGTTTAGTGATGAAGGAGAAAGTGGCTGTAACTAGACTGTACATTGTCCATTCTGCCCGAAATTTCCCAACATGACCAACAAGAGTCCAGGCCTGAGGACATCTACTGGCTAATATTGACTTTTGGTCATAGCGCCCCCCTCTGGCAACAGGAAGTCTGCCTTATATGGCAAACATCATCCGATTTACATGAAACTTAGAATGTGTGGTCTACATGTGATACTGAGCCGCCCCCTATACTGTAACAACGCCCACGAGATGTTCAAATTTTCTCAATAAAAATGTAATGGGAAACGTCATTAAAACGATTGTCCTATCTCATTTAGACTATTTTTCAGGGGTTTGGTCAAGTGCTGCCATATCAACTATAAAGACATTGCAAATTGCTCAGAATGAGGCCGCATGCTGTGTACTAAGGTGCCCACTCAGATCAAACATTGATGCAATGCATGGCTGCTTATCCTGGTTAAGTGTGCGAATTAGCCATGGCTATAAACACTGTGATACAGGCATCGGATTGTTCGTTATGTAATAATCTATGTTTTTTCTTTTTTGTATCTGTCCCTATTTAAATAAACAAAAAAAAAAAAAAAAAGTGTAAGGAACAGATTAACTGCCTCATTGCTCAACTTTACCAGAAATATTTTAGTGACTAAGCAGCCGAGGGTGTTGTATCAGCAACTTAGTCTTAGTTCTGATAAACATGACTACAGTACTAGGCATGCTACGGAAGGCAAATTCACATTACCTAAAGTAAGAACAAATAAAGTAATATAGAGAGCTATGATTAATTGGAATGCAATGCCTAGTCATGTCATTCAAGAAAATAGAAAACCTCAATTCAAAGTATTACTTAAAGAACATCTCCTAGCTGAGCAGTACTCTGTATTGGATGACATTTAATGACTGCTGTCAGTATAATTGAGGGGTCTCTTTGTGCATTTGCTTGGTCATATTATTAGTGAACAATATTATAATCTCATCTCTACGATCTATGAATAATTTAAACTAGGTCCTGTGTTGTAATGTGTTGTGTTGAATGTTGTTATGTCTTGTTATTTTTTTTTCCGTTGTTTTTTATTTCAGTATTGAACGTTGTTTTTGGTGGTTGTTTTTAATGTAATGATGCACGGCAATGTATAGCTGCACAAGTTGTGAGTGGACTCCAGGAAGAATAGCTGTGGCTACGGCCCCAGCTAATGGAGATCCCAATAAAATCAAATCAAATCAATCAAATCACTTACTCAGGCCACGCCCCCTTTCATAACATTTGAACCAGTCTTGTGTGAGGTATCATAGAACTCAGCATAGAGGTCTTTCTTCACTGCTGATGGTTTGCCCCAAACGCTATGCTTGTTACAACATTTACATGCACCATTTCCAACGCCGCACACTCCACCATGCGCGCTGTGTGCGAAGTCTGCGCAAATGCATGACCGCATGAAGTCGTATTCACCAGTAACCCCGACGCGTATGGAGGAGCGAGGGCCTGTTCAATGCTGCTCGCAGCTTTAATTAGCTTTGTATCAACTCATTTAACAATGGCTTGAATGTATATTGTATCATGTAAACTATTTTCAGTATATGAGCACAGAAAACACAATAACTCCCATTGTTTAACACTCAGGTGAATGACTTCAGCGCTTCAGTGGGAATCCCAGTGAACTACATCTTTCCTGTGAAGAACTACAGTAATGAAATCCACATCAATGATGTTGACTCACTGATCCTGAGTGCACTGAGAAAAATTCATTGACAAATGAATTTGGTAGCACTTTACATTACAGCACTGTAATAACATGGTAATAGTGGGGTAACAATGTGTCACTAAAGAGGTAATATATAGGTAATAACATGTAATTACAAAGTAATAACTGAGTAATATATCACAGTAATAATATGTAATACTGGGGTCATAAGGTGATAAGAAGGTAACAGATGTAATAACATGCAATTACCATTGTAATAACTGGGAAAGGATTCGATGATAACCATATGTATATCTGGATAATGGTAATATAGTTATATTAATATTGTAATAATGGGGTAATATATGTTGATGTTATCATAGTATTAGAGGCTACTATCAGCGTAATACCTTCCAAATTACATAAAACGTCTTGGAATTTAAAATTGGTAATTACCATATTATAATGCTGTAATTCATCCACCCTTTAAGTTCCAAATATGTCCCTTTTGTTTCAAGATAATACTTTCAATGGTGGTTTCTCTAAGAGGCCAAAGGAAATCTGGCGTCCCCATAAAAATATAAAACATAATTTAAAATATAAATACCACAGTTGTGTGTTTTACTGATTTTGCCATTTCCCTTACCAAAACATTAAATTATAATTTTTCTACTTTAGCTTGTGGAGCGAAACACCGCCCCTCTGTCACTGCGTGTGTGGTGCAATCCTGTCTGTGCTCTGTCTAGTGGTTAATAAAATGCTATGAACGCTCAAAGGAGGCAAGCTTTTCCTGGCATCCCTAAGAGAAAAAGTGGTAACACTTTACAATAAGGGTACATTAATTAGCATTAGTTAATGCATTAATAAGCATTAACTAACCGTTAGGGTTAGGGTTAGACTGACTGCTGCCACGCTTACAGCAACCGGAAAAGAAAAGAATGGATGGATAAACAAACCAACGAACATGGAGAAGGGTATGGAACTTTTACACGGCCATTTTCATTTTAAAGTTCTTCCAGACGGCGCAGTCGACAGAACCAAAGTTATTTGTAACCACTGCAAAGTTGAATTTTCTTATCACCGGAGTACTTCCAGTCTGAAATATCACCTAAATGAAATACACACCGTTGATACCAGCAAACCATTCAACGAAACAAACAGTGGCGCGTCGGCAGACTACGTTCGATGCAGCGTGTGGGAGAAGTATAGATAAACAAAGGCAAGAGAAGCTAAAAGATGCCATAGTGAAGTGGATAGCTACAGACTGCAGGCCCATTAGTGATGTGGAGGACGTCGGTCTGGGAAACATTCTGAGAATCACAACAAATGACGGCAGGTATGAGATTCCCTCAAGACGCACCATCACAAGAAGAATACACCAGTTGTTATGAAAAGGAGAGACCTTTAGAACGTGTTCCTCTCACTGGAGACTACTGGACATCACTGGGTAACCATAGTTACCTCAGAGTTACAGTGCATTATATTGATAAACAGTGGGCACTGCATTCACATGCTCTGACTGTAATAAAAACAGAGGAGAGACATTATGCTGAAACGTTTGTTCTTCACCTCACTCTAACAGGGACATTTGGTACTGGACAGAGATGGTTATAACAGAGACATTTGGTACTGGACAGAGATGGTTATAACAGAGACATTTGGTACTGAACATAGATGGTTATAACAGAGACATTTGGTACTGGACAGAGATGGTTATAACAGAGACATTTGGTACTGGACATAGATAGTTATGCTACTCCCTGATAAAAGAAAAAAAATGTTTCTGCTGTTTTCTCAGAAATTGCCTGTTTTAATGTCATGATTGTGTCTCAGGATTTTGTGGTCAGTTTTATTTTATAAATAACAAACAGGATGCCCTGGCAGTGGCAATAAGCTTTAATTTTGTATTTGCTTTAATTACATTATTTAAGTTGAGATTTACACTAAATATTTTATTTAACTGCTACTGTATGAACAAAATGCTGATGTTAAGTGTTTGCAGAACAAATGTTATGGCACTTTCGTTCAAATGGCGGAACATTAAAATAAAATTGCGCTATACACTACTCTTGAATTATTGGATTTTGCGTATAACAATGCGATTAATCGCGGAAATCTTAAAAAAAATGTTTTTATCTTTGCCCAGCCCTAATAAATGTATATATATATTTATTGCAGCTGTGTGAGGTAAAGGGGGAGCTAACAGACACAGACTGTGTCAGCGTTAGCTGAAAGAAAGCAGACTAAAGTGAGTTGTACCTGCTACGGAGATAAATAATAACTGGCCCCAGAACTCAGAGAGATCAGAGATAAATAATAACTGGTCCCAGAACTCAGAGAGATCAGAGATAAATAATAACTGGTCCCAGAACTCAGAGAGATCAGAGATAAATAATAACTGGTCCCAGAACTCAGAGAGATCAGAGATAAATAATAACTGGTCCCAGAACTCAGAGAGATCAGAGATAAATAATAACTGGTCCCAGAACTCAGAGAGATCAGAGATAAATAATAACTGGTCTCAGAACTCAGAGAGATCTGATGGATCAGACGTTGGTTGGTTGGTTTGTTGCAGGAAACAGAAAGATGAAACAGGAAGCTGATCCAAACTAACTGTCCATCCCAGTTCCTGCTGGACTTCACTTGTAGTGGTAAACACAGGAACCGTTAACGGTTGAGATATGAGAAACATTCTTCATACAGACTATCATTTGGTTTCATCCTTTAATAAAGACCTGAGGAGCTGAAGACATGCAGAGCTCTCACAACTTTATTTCTTCTGGACAATATTCAACACACAGAAACACTCAGTCTGCCGACAGACAGCGAACGCACCGCGGGATCATCACTTCACTGAAATAAATACCAACACCAATCTTTGATATTAGAGAAACCATAAAGAACCATCCTTTAAACTGCTGCTTTCATTCATTCATCATGGATTTACTCTTCAGAAACAAGAAGAACAACTGAGAAACAGACTTTGATTTGGACATCATTTAAATTAAACAACATCTGACTCACTGAGTTCATATCTGAGAATAGATTTTAGTTTCCAGATATGAACTCAGAGAGAAGAGAGGAAATCAACTGCTGTCAGATTATTGGACCCCACGAATATAGTTAAACAAGACCACACACACACACATTATTATTGGCCGGTCTCAGAGAAAACTTTATTAACACACAGAATACACTGAAATATAACATTTAAATAAAAACAGGAGACACACACACACACACACACACACACACACACACACACACACACACAGAGACACACACACACACAGAGACACACACACACGTCCTCCACAGGAAGTTGTTCTGAGTTTTCAACATAAAACACATGATGATATAAAATCTATTTGTCGTATTAACATTAAAAACTAACTCATGCTAAAATCATTCATATGTACAGAGTGTGCACGTTTGGCTTCCTGTCACAATCACACCAAATAATAAACAACAAACTCCTACAGGTCCCTGAACGCCTCTCTGTCTGTGGGGGGTCCTACAGGTCCCTGAACGCCTCTCTGTCTGTGGGGGGGGTCCCTACAGGTCCCTGAACGCCTCTCTGTCTGACGCTCTGGGGGTTGGCCTACAGGTCCCTGAACGCCTCTCCGTCTGTGGGGAGGGGGTCCTACAGGTACCTGAACGCCTCTCTGTCTGTGGGGGGATGGGGGGGGGGCTACAGGTCCCTGAACGCCTCTCTGTCTGTGGGGGGGAGGGCTACAGGTCCCTGAATGCCTCTCTGTCTGTGGGGGGGAGGGCTACAGGTCCCTGAACGCCTCTCTGTCTGATTCTAGTTATTAGATGGTGAGGTCTGTAATCATGTGGTCTCTAGTTATTAGATGGTGAGGTCTGTAATCATGTGGTCTCTAGTTATTAGTTGAGGTCTGTAATCATGTGGTCTCTAGTTATTAGATGGTGAGTTCTGTAATCATGTGGTCTCTAGTTATTAGATGGTGAGGTCTGTAATCATGTGGTCTCTAGTTATTAGATGGTGAGGTCTGTAATCATGTGGTCTCTAGTTATTAGATGGTGAGGTCTGTAATCATGTGGTCTCTAGTTATTAGATGGTGAGGTCTGTAATCATGTCTGTTGTGGAGAGACGAGCTGTTACATCAGAAGGAACCACAGACAGGAAACCAGCAGGAGGGATTTCAAAATAAAAGAAAAGGCTTTAACCCTGAACATGTTTAATTATTACAGATGATTATCATCTCCAACATCTGGACTAACTCATGATGATTGTCTTTCTGATTTAAATCTTCTAGACGAGTCAAAGAAATAACGTGAAACCCAACTGATTATTGATTAATATCCTGATCAATCAAACATCTGTTTCCACGGTGACGTCTTCACATGTTTTAGGGTATCACTCCTTTAGGACAGTATTAGTACCGTTAACGATACCAGTACTAGAGCAGTATTAGTACCGTTAATACTAGGACAGTATTAGTACCGTTAACGATACCAGTACTAGGGCAGTATTAGTACCGTTAATACTAGGACAGTATTAGTACCGTTAACGATACCAGTACTAGGACAGTATTAGTACCGTTAACGATACCAGTACTAGGGCAGTATTAGTACCGCGGTACTAATACTGTCCTAGTACTGGTATCGTTAACGGTACTAATACTGTCCTAGTACTGGTCAGTATTGGTATTCTTCCTGGTGGAGTTTGGTGTTTAACAGTTTAAACTTGTTTGATGAACTGAATCTGATTCAGAGGAAACATCTTTTCTGTTTTCTGACGTTTTAATGTTTGAAATCTGAAGAATCTTTTGTCTCATTAATGTTTGTCTTCAACATTATGAACTGGTTGTATTTCCCGTTATCTCTCTGACTTCATTCTCCGTGTGGACGTCTTCAGGGACGTTCTGTGTCTGGATCAATGACCTGATTGGTAGACTCTCGGGGGACAAACTAAATATATGTATTCATATAATCCTCTGTATGATACAGACATTCAGCAGCTGTTCCTTATTGGCATCACATCGTTCAGAGAAACACAGCAGGCGGCAACAACACTACACTCGCCCTTTAAACTCAAATCTATCCTCACATTATCGTAGAAAAACTCTGTCAGGAAGTCTTTTATTTTGTAGTATAAAACAGGATGTGGCTGTCCATCCTGCGTCCTCTCAGCAGGGCGGACAGCGGTGAGTCTGTATGTTAAACGTGTTCAGCCTGAGCAGAGAGACAGTCCGCTAACATGGCGGCTGTAAACTGTAAATACTCCTCAGAGTCACCTGAGTCCCCGCTCCGTCTCGTCATAGGCTCGACTCTTTGGGCGGGTAGTCCACGTTGGTTACCATGGTGACCACCGTGACGATGTCCTCGGGCGCCGTGACGCTCGTCTGCCGCTGCATCTGCACAACACGCTCCTCCACGCAGCCGGCCGACAGCCGAGCCTCAGCCTCGCCGTCCCAGCATTCCTCCATCGTCTCACAGAGCAAAGACAGACCCTGGAGACGGAAACACGCACAACACCGGTCAGACACAGAGACAGAAACACACACAACACCGGTCAGACACAGAGACAGAAACACGCACAACACCGGTCAGACACAGAGACGGAAACACATACAACACCGGTCAGACACAGAGACAGAAACACACACAACACCGGTCAGACACAGAGACAGAAACACACACAACACCGGTCAGACACAGAGACCGAAACACACACAACACCGATCAGACACAGAGACCGAAACACACACAATACCGGTCAGACACAGAGACTGAAACACACACAATACCGGTCAGACATAGAGACCGAAACACACACAATACCGGTCAGACACAGAGACCGAAACACACACAATACCGGTCAGACACAGAGACCGAAACACACACAATACCGGTCAGACACAGAGACGGAAACACACACAATACCGGTCAGACACAGAGACCGAAACACACACAACACCGGTCAGACACAGAGACCGAAACACACACAATACCGGTCAGACACAGAGACCGAAACACACACAACACCGGTCAGACACACACACAACACCGGTCAGACACACACACAACACCGGTCAGACACACACACAACACCGGTCAGACACAAAGACAGAAACACACACAACACCGGTCAGAGACAGAGACCGAAACACACACAACACCGGTCAGACACAGAGACAGAAGCACACACAATACCGGTCAGACACACACACAACACCGGTCAGACACAAAGACAGAAACACACACAACACCGGTCAGAGACAGAGACAGAAACACACACAACACCGGTCAGACACAGAGACAGAAACACACACAACACCGGTCAGACACAGAGACAGAAACACACACAATACCGGTCAGACACACACACACAACACCGGTCAGACACACACACACAACACCGGTCAGACACACACACACAACACCGGTCAGACACACACACACAACACCGGTCAGACACACACACAACACCGGTCAGACACAGAGACCGAAACACACACAATACCGGTCAGACACACACACAACACCGGTCAGACACAAAGACAGAAACACACACAACACTGGTCAGAGACAGAGACAGAAACACACACAACACCGGTCAGAGACAGAGACTGAAACACACACAACACTGGTCAGACACAGAGACCGAAACACACACAACACCGGTCAGACACAGAGACCGAAACACACACAATACCGGTCAGACACAGAGACAGAAACACACACAATACCGGTCAGACACACACACACAACACCGGTCAGAGACAGAGACAGAAACACACACAATACCGGTCAGACACAGAGACCGAAACACACACAATACCCGTCAGACACAGAGACAGAAACACACACAATACCGGTCAGACACACACAAAACACCGGTCAGACACACACACACAACACCGGTCAGACACACACACACAACACCGGTCAGACACACACACAACACCGGTCAGACACAGAGACCGAAACACACACAATACCGGTCAGACACACACACAACACCGGTCAGACACACACACACAACACCGGTCAGACACACACACACATACCGGTCAGACACACACACACAACACCGGTCAGAGACAGAGACAGAAACACACACAACACCGGTCAGACACAGAGACAGAAACACACACAATACCGGTCAGACACACACACAACACCGGTCAGACACACACACAATACCAGTCAGACACACACACAACACCGGTCAGACACAGAGACAGAAACACACACAACACCGGTCAGACACACACACACAACACCGGTCAGACACAAAGACAGAAACACACACAATACCAGTCAGACACACACACAACACCGGTCAGACACAGAGACAGAAACACACACAACACCGGTCAGACACAGAGACAGAAACACACACAACACCGGTCAGACACAGAGACAGAAACACACACAATACCGGTCAGACACACACACACAACACCGGTCAGACACAAAGACAGAAACACACACAATACCGGTCAGAGACAGAGACAGAAACACACACAATACCGGTCAGACACACACACAACACCGGTCAGACACACACACAACACCGGTCAGACACACACACAATACCGGTCAGACACACACACACAACACCGGTCAGACAGAGAGACCGAAACACACACAATACCGGTCAGACACAGAGACCGAAACACACACAACACCGGTCAGACACACACACAACACCGGTCAGACACAAAGACAGAAACACACACAACACCGGTCAGACACAGAGACCGAAACACACACAACACCGGTCAGAGACAGAAACACACACAACACCGGTCAGAGACAGAGACAGAAACACACACAACACCGGTCAGACACAGAGACCGAAACACACACAATACCGGTCAGACACAGAGACCGAAACACACACAACACCGGTCAGACACAGAGACGAAACACACACAACACCGGTCAGACACAGAGACAGAAACACACACAATACCGGTCAGACACACACAACACCGGTCAGACACACACACAATACCGGTCAGACACACACACAACACCGGTCAGACACAGAGACCGAAACACACACAACACCGGTCAGACACACACACAACACCGGTCAGACACAGAGACCGAAACACACACAACACCGGTCAGACACACACACACAACACTGGTCAGACACACACACAACACCGGTCAGACACAAAGACAGAAACACACACAATACCGGTCAGACACAGAGACGGAAACACACACAACACCGGTCAGACACAGAGACAGAAACACACACAACACCGGTCAGACACAGAGACAGAAACACACACAACACCGGTCAGAGACAGAGACAGAAACACACACAACACCGGTCAGACACAGAGACAGAAACACACACAACACCGGTCAGACACAGAGACCGAAACACACACAATACCGGTCAGACACAGAGACAGAAACACACACAACACCGGTCAGAGACAGAGACAGAAGCACACACAACACCGGTCAGACACACACACAACACCGGTCAGACACACACACAACACCGGTCAGACACACACACACAACACCGGTCAGACACAGAGACCGAAACACACACAACACAGGTCAGACACACACACAACACCGGTCAGACACACACACAACACCGGTCAGACACAAAGACAGAAACACACACAACACCGGTCAGACACAGAGACCGAAACACACACAACACCGGTCAGACACAGAGACCGAAACACACACAATACCGGTCAGACACAGAGACCGAAACACACACAACACAGGTCAGACACACACACAACACCGGTCAGACACACACACAACACCGGTCAGACACAAAGACAGAAACACACACAACACCGGTCAGAGACAGAGACCGAAACACACACAACACCGGTCAGAGACAGAGACAGAAGCACACACAATACCGGTCAGACACACACACAACACCGGTCAGACACACACACAACACCGGTCAGACACACACACAATACCGGTCAGACACACACACAACACCGGTCAGAGACAGAGACAGAAACACACACAACACCGGTCAGACACAGAGACCGAAACACACACAATACCGGTCAGACACACACACAACACCGGTCAGACACAAAGACAGAAACACACACAACACTGGTCAGAGACAGAGACAGAAACACACACAACACCGGTCAGAGACAGAGACTGAAACACACACAACACTGGTCAGACACAGAGACCGAAACACACACAACACCGGTCAGAGACAGAGACCGAAACACACACAATACCGGTCAGACACAGAGACAGAAACACACACAATACCGGTCAGACACACACACACAACACCGGTCAGAGACAGAGACAGAAACACACACAATACCGGTCAGACACAGAGACCGAAACACACACAATACCCGTCAGACACAGAGACAGAAACACACACAATACCGGTCAGACACACACAAAACACCGGTCAGACACACACACACAACACCGGTCAGACACACACACACAACACCGGTCAGACACACACACAACACCGGTCAGACACAGAGACCGAAACACACACAATACCGGTCAGACACACACACACAACACCGGTCAGACACACACACACAACACCGGTCAGACACACACACACAATACCGGTCAGACACACACACACACAACACCGGTCAGAGACAGAGACAGAAACACACACAACACCGGTCAGACACAGAGACAGAAACACACACAATACCGGTCAGACACACACACAACACCGGTCAGACACACACACAATACCAGTCAGACACACACACAACACCGGTCAGACACAGAGACAGAAACACACACAACACCGGTCAGACACACACACACAACACCGGTCAGACACAAAGACAGAAACACACACAATACCAGTCAGACACACACACAACACCGGTCAGACACAGAGACAGAAACACACACAACACCGGTCAGACACAGAGACAGAAACACACACAACACCGGTCAGACACAGAGACAGAAACACACACAATACCGGTCAGACACACACACACAACACCGGTCAGACACAAAGACAGAAACACACACAATACCGGTCAGAGACAGAGACAGAAACACACACAATACCGGTCAGACACACACACAACACCGGTCAGACACACACACAACACCGGTCAGACACACACACAATACCGGTCAGACACACACACACAACACCGGTCAGACAGAGAGACCGAAACACACACAATACCGGTCAGACACAGAGACCGAAACACACACAACACCGGTCAGACACAAAGACAGAAACACACACAACACCGGTCAGACACAGAGACCGAAACACACACAACACCGGTCAGAGACAGAAACACACACAACACCGGTCAGAGACAGAGACAGAAACACACACAACACCGGTCAGACACAGAGACCGAAACACACACAATACCGGTCAGACACAGAGACGGAAACACACACAACACCGGTCAGAGACAGAAACACACACAACACCGGTCAGAGACAGAGACAGAAACACACACAACACCGGTCAGACACAGAGACCGAAACACACACAATACCGGTCAGACACAGAGACCGAAACACACACAACACCGGTCAGACACAGAGACGGAAACACACACAACACCGGTCAGACACAGAGACAGAAACACACACAATACCGGTCAGACACACACACAACACCGGTCAGACACACACACAATACCGGTCAGACACACACACAACACCGGTCAGACACAGAGACCGAAACACACACAACACCGGTCAGACACACACACAACACCGGTCAGACACAGAGACCGAAACACACACAACACCGGTCAGACACACACACACAACACTGGTCAGACACACACACAACACCGGTCAGACACAAAGACAGAAACACACACAATACCGGTCAGACACAGAGACAAAAACACACAACACCGGTCAGACACAGAGACAGAAACACACACAACACCGGTCAGACACAGAGACAGAAACACACACAACACCGGTCAGAGACAGAGACAGAAGCACACACAATACCGGTCAGACACAGAGACAGAAACACACACAACACCGGTCAGAGACAGAGACCGAAACACACACAATACCGGTCAGACACAGAGACAGAAACACACACAACACCGGTCAGAGACAGAGACAGAAGCACACACAACACCGGTCAGACACACACACAACACCGGTCAGACACACACACAACACCGGTCAGACACACACACACACAACACCGGTCAGACACAGAGACCGAAACACACACAACACAGGTCAGACACACACACAACACCGGTCAGACACACACACAACACCGGTCAGACACAAAGACAGAAACACACACAACACCGGTCAGACACAGAGACCGAAACACACACAACACCGGTCAGACACAGAGACCGAAACACACACAATACCGGTCAGACACAGAGACCGAAACACACACAACACAGGTCAGACACACACACAACACCGGTCAGACACACACACAACACCGGTCAGACACAAAGACAGAAACACACACAACACCGGTCAGAGACAGAGACCGAAACACACACAACACCGGTCAGAGACAGAGACAGAAGCACACACAATACCGGTCAGACACACACAACACCGGTCAGACACACACAACACCGGTCAGACACACACAATACCGGTCAGACACACACACAACACCGGTCAGAGACAGAGACAGAAACACACACAACACCGGTCAGAGACAGAGACAGAAACACACACAATACCGGTCAGACACACACACAACACCGGTCAGACCACACACACCGTCAGACACACACACCGTTCAGACACACACACAACACCGGTCAGAGACAGAGACAGAAACACACACAATACCGGTCAGACACAGAGACCGAAACACACACAATACCCGTCAGACACAGAGACAGAAACACACACAATACCGGTCAGACACACACACACAACACCGGTCAGACACACACACAATACCGGTCAGACACACACACAACACCGGTCAGACACAGAGACAGAAACACACACAACACCGGTCAGACACAGACACACACAACACCGGTCAGACACAGAGACCGAAACACACACAACACCGGTCAGACACACACACAACACCGGTCAGACACAGAGACCGAAACACACACAATACCGGTCAGACACACACACAACACCGTCAACACACACACAACACCGGTCAGACACAGAGACTGAAACACACACAATACCGGTCAGACACAGAGACCGAAACACACACAATACCGGTCAGACACAGAGACCGAAACACACACAATACCGGTCAGACACAGAGACGGAACACACAACACCGGTCAGAGACAGAGACGGAAACACACACAACACCGGTCAGACACACACACAATACCGGTCAGACACACACACAACACGGTCAGACACAGAGACGGAAACACACACAACACCGGTCAGAAATGTAGTGTGACTGACTGTGTTCTGAGTGGTGTATTGTGGGTAATGTAGTGTGACTGACCGTGTTTCTGAGTGGTGTATTGTGGGTAATGTAGTGTGACTGACCGTGTGTTTCTGAGTGGTGTATTGTGGGTAGTGTAGTGACTGACTGGTGTTTCTGAGTGGTGTATTGTGGGTAGTGTAGTGTGACTGACCATATGTTTCTGAGTGGTGTATTGTGGGTAATGTAGTGTGACTGACCGTGTGTTTTCTGCCAGCACTCTCTGAGCGTCGGTCTCAGCTTCTTGTGGACGACGACTTCCTGCATGTCCTCCAGAGACGGATGCTGTCCCACCTCCTCCTCATAGGCAGCATGTACTCATCCAACGGACCTGAGACACACACACACACACACACACACACACACACACACACACACACACACACACACGCTTAGAGACACTCAGAGACCTGGACATATTTTAGGATGTATCAGCATGATTGGTGACCAGGTCAGGGAGCCTGGCTGAGTCCTGGACTGGACATATTTTAGGATGTATCAGCATTGATTGGTGACCAGGTCAGGGAGCCTGGCTGAGTCTTACCGTCAGCAGCCTGCAGCGGGAGGCGAGCTCCCACAGCACCAGCCCCACAGCGTACATGTCTATCCTCAGGAAGGAGTCTCTCTGGAAGCTGATGGCCCCCTCCAGGACCTCTGGGGCCATGTAGCGCCTGGTCCCCACCTGGAACACACACACACACACACACACACACACACACACACACACACACACACACACAGAGAGAGACAAAGGTTGTGATTTATTAAAAACAAACTTGACAGGAGAATGTGCGGTCCTCCACGCAAACTATGACCCATGTTCCTCCACGCAAACTCTGACCCATGTTCCTCCACGCAAACTCTGACCCATGTTCCCTCCACGCAAACTCTGACCCATGTTCCTCCACGTTAACTCTGACCCATGTTCTCTACGTTAACTCTGACCCATGTTCCTCCACGCAAACTCTGACCCATGTTCCTCCACGTTAACTCTGACCCATGTTCCTCCACGCAAACTCTGACCCATGTTCCTCCACGCAAACTCTGACCCATGTTCCTCCACGCAAACTCTGACCCATGTTCCTCCACGCAAACTCTGACCATGTTCCTCCACGTAAACTCTGACCCATGTTCCTCTACGTTAACTCTGACCCATGTTCCTCTACGTAACTCTGACCCATGTTCCTCCACGCAAACTCTGACCCATGTTCCTCCACATTAACTCGACCATGTTCCTCCACGTAAACTCTGACCCATGTTCCTCCACGCAAACTCTGACCCATGTTCCTCCACGCAAACTCTGACCCATGTTCCTCCACGTAAACTCTGACCCATGTTCCTCTACGTTAACTCTGACCCATGTTCCTCCACGCAAACTCTGACCATGTTCCTCCACGCAAACTCTGACCCATGTTCCTCCACGCAAACTCTGACCCATGTTCCTCCACGCAAACTCTGACCCATGTTCCTCCACGTAAACTCTGACCCATGTTCCTCCACCGTTAACTCTGACCATGTTCCTCTACGTTAACTCTGACCATGTTCCTCTAGGTTAACTCTGACCCATGTTCCTCCACGAAAATTCTGACCCATGTTCCTCACGTTAACTCTGATCCATGTTCCTCCACCAAACTCTGACCCATGTTCCTCTACGTAACTCTGACCCATGTTCCTCTACGAAAACTCTGACCCATGTTCCTCCACGTTAACTCTGACCCATGTTCCTCCACGCAAACTCTGATCCATGTTCCTCTAGGTTAACTCTGACCATGGTCCTCCACGAAAATTCTGACCCATGTCTCCACGTTAACTCTGACCCATGTTCCTCTACGTTAACTCGACCCATGTTCCTCTACGTTAACTCTGACCCATGTTCTCTACGAAAACTCTGAACCCATGTTCCTCCACGTTAACTCTGACCCATGTTCCTCCACCAAATTCTGATCCATGTTCTCCACGTAAACTCTGACCATGTTCTACACGCAAACTCTGACCCATGTTCCTCCACGTTAACTCTGACCATGTTCCTCCACCAAACTCTGATCCATGTTCCTCCACGTAAACTCTGACCCATGTGCTCACCGTTAACTCTGACCCATGTTCCTCCACGTAAACTCTGACCATGCGTACGCATATTGTGGAGACTAAATAGGAATTTGTGACGCAGATGGTGAGGTGGTGAACTGAAGTCAGACTGCAGAGAGTAAATGTGGGAATAACGATTACTGTAATATTTCAAGTATTGATGCCTCACGCACATTTCTCACTCATATCATCCACGTTACCATGAGATTAAATCCAGCAGTGGTATTTGCGCTTGTACTAGTGATACTGTTCCATAAACACCTTGTAAAATCCAACTCAAATCTTTAATAAAAAGTGTTCTTAATGTTTAAACGGCGCTGTCTCGTCCTCACATGTCCGCTACGGAGCGCAGGAGGAGGAGATGGCCCGAATACATGGAATATAGGATAGCATCAAATACCCTGCATTAGATAACTGCAGAACACAGTGTACATAACTAAATATCTGTCTTTAAAACTGAGCATATATCATCAAATGTCAAAGTCTGGAAATACAGCGTAAGCTCTCACGCAATCGTTACACTTAATGTCCTCGTTATCAGTCCGAA
Organism: Sander lucioperca; assembly: GCF_008315115.2. Taxonomy (NCBI): domain Eukaryota; kingdom Metazoa; phylum Chordata; class Actinopteri; order Perciformes; family Percidae; genus Sander; species Sander lucioperca. The sequence goes on from NC_050180.1 coordinate 27,411,633, forward strand.
CTTAATACTGTTCATAACTAAACCTGCATGAAGAAAAGTGGTTTGTCTATTAGACTTCGTCGGGGATACCACTAGTTGATGCTGTGATGTGGCAAGTGTTAACAATCACAAATAGTGTGTAAACATATAAATACTGTGGTGACCCCCTGTGCGTAATGCGGCATGATGGCACTGCTGGCCTGCAGGAGGACTACGCTAATGGAAGAATCAGGAGAGAAAGAGGCTTCAGGGACCATGACGATGACTGGCTAATATGACGATTAGATTCCTAAAGCTGAGTCTTGGATCTCGTACTGAATTGGGTCCAGTAGAGAGGGCAACGCGCCGGAACCGTGCCATCCGGTTCCCAATACAGGTCCTCGCCACTCTGCAGGAACACCGGCTGTTCAGAGGGAAATGTCAGACAGCTAAGTGATTATATAAATATATATATAATCTCACCTTTATCACTAAGGCTTGTTGGATATAATATATAGTTCTGTGGAAATCGTATTATATACGTCTGATATATCGAAGCTGTCCCACGAGTACCGTAATGCCTGCCGTTTTGGACGTATGTATTAATACATGTAGTTATNACACACACAACACCGGTCAGACACACACACAACACCGGTCAGACACACACACAACACCGGTCAGACACAAAGACAGAAACACACACAACACCGGTCAGAGACAGAGACCGAAACACACACAACACCGGTCAGACACAGAGACAGAAGCACACACAATACCGGTCAGACACACACACAACACCGGTCAGACACAAAGACAGAAACACACACAACACCGGTCAGAGACAGAGACAGAAACACACACAACACCGGTCAGACACAGAGACAGAAACACACATAACACCGGTCAGACACAGAGACAGAAACACACACAATACCGGTCAGACACACACACACAACACCGGTCAGACACACACACACAACACCGGTCAGACACACACACACAACACCGGTCAGACACACACACACAACACCGGTCAGACACACACACAACACCGGTCAGACACAGAGACCGAAACACACACAATACCGGTCAGACACACACACAACACCGGTCAGACACAAGACAGAAACACACACAACACTGGTCAGAGACAGAGACAGAAACACACACAACACCGGTCAGAGACAGAGACTGAAACACACACAACACTGGTCAGACACAGAGACCGAAACACACACAACACCGGTCAGAGACAGAGACCGAAACACACACAATACTGGTCAGACACAGAGACAGAAACACACACAATACCGGTCAGACACACACACCACAACACCGGTCAGAGACAGAGACAGAAACACACACAATACCGGTCAGACACAGAGACCGAAACACACACAATACCCGTCAGACACAGAGACAGAAACACACACAATACCGGTCAGACACACACAAAACACCGGTCAGACACACACACACAACACCGGTCAGACACACACACACAACACCGGTCAGACACACACACAACACCGGTCAGACACAGAGACCGAAACACACACAATACCGGTCAGACACACACACACAACACCGGTCAGACACACACACACAACACCGGTCAGACACACACACACAATACCGGTCAGACACACACACACACAACACCGGTCAGAGACAGAGACAGAAACACACACAACACCGGTCAGACACAGAGACAGAAACACACACAATACCGGTCAGACACACACACAACACCGGTCAGACACACACACAATACCAGTCAGACACACACACAACACCGGTCAGACACAGAGACAGAAACACACACAACACCGGTCAGACACACACACACAACACCGGTCAGACACAAAGACAGAAACACACACAATACCAGTCAGACACACACACAACACCGGTCAGACACAGAGACAGAAACACACACAACACCGGTCAGACACAGAGACAGAAACACACACAACACCGGTCAGACACAGAGACAGAAACACACACAATACCGGTCAGACACACACACACAACACCGGTCAGACACAAAGACAGAAACACACACAATACCGGTCAGAGACAGAGACAGAAACACACACAATACCGGTCAGACACACACACAACACCGGTCAGACACACACACAACACCGGTCAGACACACACACAATACCGGTCAGACACACACACACAACACCGGTCAGACAGAGAGACCGAAACACACACAATACCGGTCAGACACAGAGACCGAAACACACACAACACCGGTCAGACACACACACAACACCGGTCAGACACAAATACAGAAACACACACAACACCGGTCAGACACAGAGACCGAAACACACACAACACCGGTCAGAGACAGAAACACACACAACACCGGTCAGAGACAGAGACAGAAACACACACAACACCGGTCAGACACAGAGACCGAAACACACACAATACCGGTCAGACACAGAGACCGAAACACACACAACACCGGTCAGACACAGAGACGGAAACACACACAACACCGGTCAGACACAGAGACAGAAACACACACAATACCGGTCAGACACACACACAACACCGGTCAGACACACACACAATACCGGTCAGACACACACACAACACCGGTCAGACACAGAGACCGAAACACACACAACACCGGTCAGACACACACACAACACCGGTCAGACACAGAGACCGAAACACACACAACACCGGTCAGACACACACACACAACACAAGTCAGATACACACACAACACCGGTCAGACACAAAGACAGAAACACACACAATACCGGTCAGACACAGAGACAAAAACACACAACACCGGTCAGACACAGAGACAGAAACACACACAACACCGGTCAGACACAGAGACAGAAACACACACAACACCGGTCAGAGACAGAGACAGAAGCACACACAATACCGGTCAGACACAGAGACAGAAACACACACAACACCGGTCAGAGACAGAGACCGAAACACACACAATACCGGTCAGACACAGAGACAGAAACACACACAACACCGGTCAGAGACAGAGACAGAAGCACACACAACACCGGTCAGACACACACACAACACCGGTCAGACACACACACAACACCGGTCAGACACACACACACACAACACCGGTCAGACACAGAGACCGAAACACACACAACACAGGTCAGACACACACACAACACCGGTCAGACACACACACAACACCGGTCAGACACAAAGACAGAAACACACACAACACCGGTCAGACACAGAGACCGAAACACACACAACACCGGTCAGACACAGAGACCGAAACACACACAATACCGGTCAGACACAGAGACCGAAACACACACAACACAGGTCAGACACACACACAACACCGGTCAGACACACACACAACACCGGTCAGACACAAAGACAGAAACACACACAACACCGGTCAGAGACAGAGACCGAAACACACACAACACCGGTCAGAGACAGAGACAGAAGCACACACAATACCGGTCAGACACACACACAACACCGGTCAGACACACACACAACACCGGTCAGACACACACACAATACCGGTCAGACACACACACAACACCGGTCAGAGACAGAGACAGAAACACACACAACACCGGTCAGAGACAGAGACAGAAACACACACAATACCGGTCAGACACACACACAACACCGGTCAGACACACACACAACACCGGTCAGACACACACACAATACCGTTCAGACACACACACACAACACCGGTCAGAGACAGAGACAGAAACACACACAATACCGGTCAGACACAGAGACCGAAACACACACAATACCCGTCAGACACAGAGACAGAAACACACACAATACCGGTCAGACACACACAAAACACCGGTCAGACACACACACAATACCGTTCAGACACACACACACAACACCGGTCAGACACAGAGACCGAAACACACACAATACCGGTCAGACACAGAGACCGAAACACACACAATACCGGTCAGACACACACACAACACCGGTCAGACACACACACAACACCGGTCAGACACACACACACAATACCGGTCAGACACACACACACAATACCGGTCAGACACACACACACACAATACCGGTCAGACACACACACACAATACCGGTCAGACACAGAGACCGAAACACACACAACACCGGTCAGACACACACACAACACCGGTCAGACACACACACAACACCGGTCAGACACAAAGACAGAAACACACACAACACCGGTCAGACACAGAGACCGAAACACACACAACACCGATCAGACACAGAGACCGAAACACAAACAACACAGGTCAGACACACACACAACACCGGTCAGACACAAAGACAGAAACACACACAACACCGGTCAGACACACACACAACACCGGTCAGAGACAGAGACAGAAACACACACAACACCGGTCAGACACACACACAACACCGGTCAGAGACAGAGACAGAAACACACACAACACCGGTCAGACACAGAGACAGAAACACACACAATACCGGTCAGACACACACACACAACACCGGTCAGACACACACACACAACACCGGTCAGACACACACACACAACACCGGTCAGACACACACACAACACCGGTCAGACACAGAGACCGAAACACACACAATACCGGTCAGACACACACACAACACCGGTCAGAGACAGAGACAGAAACACACACAACACCGGTCAGACACAGAGACAGAAACACACACAATACCGGTCAGACACACACACAACACCGGTCAGACACAGAGACAGAAACACACACAACACCGGTCAGACACAGAGACAGAAACACAAACAATACCGGTCAGACACAGAGACAGAAACACACACAATACCGGTCAGACACACACACACAACACCGGTCAGACACAAAGACAGAAACACACACAACACCGGTCAGAGAAAGAGACAGAAACACACACAACACCGGTCAGAGACAGAGACAGAAACACACACAACACCGGTCAGACACAGAGACCGAAACACACACAATACCGGTCAGACACAGAGACCGAAACACACACAACACCGGTCAGACACAGAGACGGAAACACACACAACACCGGTCAGACACAGAGACAGAAACACACACAACACCGGTCAGAGACAGAGACAGAAACACACACAACACCGGTCAGACACAGAGACAGAAACACACACAACACCGGTCAGACACAGAGACACAACACCGGTCAGACACACACACACAACACCGGTCAGACACACACACAACACCGGTCAGACACAGAGACCGAAACACACACAATACCGGTCAGACACAGAGACCGAAACACACACAATACCGGTCAGACACAGAGACACAACACCGGTCAGACACACACACACAACACCGGTCAGACACACACACAACACCGGTCAGACACAAAGACAGAAACACACACAACACCGGTCAGACACAGAGACAGAAACACACACAACACCGGTCAGACACAGAGACAGAAACACACACAACACCGGTCAGACACACACACACAACACCGGTCAGACACACACACAATACCGGTCAGACACACACACAACACCGGTCAGACACAGAGACCGAAACACACACAACACCGGTCAGACACACACACAACACCGGTCAGACACAGAGACCGAAACACACACAACACCGGTCAGACACACACACACAACACCGGTCAGACACACACACAACACCGGTCAGACACAAAGACAGAAACACACACAATACCGGTCAGACACAGAGACAAAAACACACAACACCGGTCAGACACAGAGACAGAAACACACACAACACCGGTCAGACACAGAGACCGAAACACACACAATACCGGTCAGACACAGAGACAGAAACACACACAACACCGGTCAGAGACAGAGACAGAAGCACACACAATACCGGTCAGACACACACACAACACCGGTCAGACACACACACAACACCGGTCAGACACACACACAACACCGGTCAGACACACACACACACAACACCGGTCAGACACAGAGACCGAAACACACACAACACCGGTCAGACACACACACAACACCGGTCAGACACACACACAACACCGGTCAGACACAAAGACAGAAACACACACAACACCGGTCAGACACAGAGACCGAAACACACACAACACCGGTCAGACACAGAGACCGAAACACACACAACACCGGTCAGACACAGAGACAGAAACACACACAACACAGGTCAGACACACACACAACACCGGTCAGACACAGAGACCGAAACACACACAATACCGGTCAGACACAGAGACCGAAACACACACAACACCGGTCAGACACACACACAACACCGGTCAGACACAAAGACAGAAACACACACAACACCGGTCAGAGACAGAGACCGAAACACACACAACACCGGTCAGAGACAGAGACAGAAGCACACACAATACCGGTCAGACACACACACACAACACCGGTCAGACACACACACAACACCGGTCAGACACACACACAATACCGGTCAGACACACACACAACACCGGTCAGAGACAGAGACAGAAACACACACAACACCGGTCAGAGACAGAGACAGAAACACACACAATACCGGTCAGACACAGAGACAGAAACACACACAACACCGGTCAGACACACACACAACACCGGTCAGACACACACACAATACCGTTCAGACACACACACACAACACCGGTCAGAGACAGAGACAGAAACACACACAATACCGGTCAGACACAGAGACCGAAACACACACAATACCGGTCAGACACAGAGACAGAAACACACACAATACCGGTCAGACACACACACAACACCGGTCAGACACACACACAATACCGTTCAGACACACACACACAACACCGGTCAGACACAGAGACCGAAACACACACAATACCGGTCAGACACAGAGACCGAAACACACACAATACCGGTCAGACACACACACAACACCGGTCAGACACACACACAACACTGGTCAGACACACACACAATACCGGTCAGACACACACACACAATACCGGTCAGACACACACACACAATACCGGTCAGACACACACACACAATACCGGTCAGACACAGAGACCGAAACACACACAACACCGGTCAGACACACACAACACCGGTCAGACACACACACAACACCGGTCAGACACAAAGACAGAAACACACACAACACCGGTCAGACACAGAGACCGAAACACACACAACACCGATCAGACACAGAGACCGAAACACAAACAACACAGGTCAGACACACACACAACACCGGTCAGACACAAAGACAGAAACACACACAACACCGGTCAGACACACACACAACACCGGTCAGAGACAGAGACAGAAACACACACAACACCGGTCAGACACACACACAACACCGGTCAGAGACAGAGACAGAAACACACACAACACCGGTCAGACACAGAGACAGAAACACACACAATACCGGTCAGACACACACACACAACACCGGTCAGACACACACACACAACACCGGTCAGACACACACACACAACACTGGTCAGACACACACACAACACCGGTCAGACACAGAGACCGAAACACACACAATACCGGTCAGACACACACACAACACCGGTCAGACACAAAGACAGAAACACACACAACACCGGTCAGAGACAGAGACAGAAACACACACAACACCGGTCAGACACAGAGACAGAAACACACACAATACCGGTCAGACACACACACAACACCGGTCAGACACAGAGACAGAAACACACACAACACCGGTCAGACACAGAGACAGAAACACAAACAATACCGGTCAGACACAGAGACAGAAACACACACAATACCGGTCAGACACACACACACAACACCGGTCAGACACAAAGACAGAAACACACACAACACCGGTCAGAGACAGAGACAGAAACACACACAACACCGGTCAGACACAGAGACCGAAACACACACAATACCGGTCAGACACAGAGACCGAAACACACACAACACCGGTCAGACACAGAGACGGAAACACACACAACACCGGTCAGACACAGAGACAGAAACACACACAACACCGGTCAGAGACAGAGACAGAAACACACACAACACCGGTCAGACACAGAGACAGAAACACACACAACACCGGTCAGACACAGAGACACAACACCGGTCAGACACACACACACAACACCGGTCAGACACACACACAACACCGGTCAGACACAGAGACCGAAACACACACAATACCGGTCAGACACAGAGACCGAAACACACACAATACCGGTCAGACACAGAGACACAACACCGGTCAGACACACACACACAACACCGGTCAGACACACACACAACACCGGTCAGACACAAAGACAGAAACACACACAACACTGGTCAGACACAGAGACAGAAACACACACAACACCGGTCAGACACAGAGACACAACACCGGTCAGACACACACACACAACACCGGTCAGACACACACACAACACCGGTCAGACACAAAGACAGAAACACACACAACACCGGTCAGACACAGAGACAGAAACACACACAACACCGGTCAGACACAGAGACAGAAACACACACAACACCGGTCAGACACAGAGACCGAAACACACACAATACCGGTCAGAGACAGAGACAGAAACACACACAACACCGGTCAGACACACACACAACACCGGTCAGACACAGAGACCGAAACACACACAATACCGGTCAGACACACACACAACACCGGTCAGACACAAAGACAGAAACACACACAACACCGGTCAGACACAAAGACAGAAACACACACAACACCGGTCAGACACAAAGACAGAAACACACACAACACCGGTCAGACACAAAGACAGAAACACACACAATACCGGTCAGACACAGAGACAGAAACACACACAACACCGGTCAGACACAGAGACCGAAACACACACAACACTGGTCAGACACAGAGACCGAAACACACACATCACCGGTCAGAGACAGAGACCGAAACACACACAATACCGGTCAGACACAGAGACAGAAACACACACAATACCGGTCAGACACACACACACAACACCGGTCAGACACAAAGACAGAAACACACACAACACCGGTCAGACACAGAGACCGAAACACACACAACACCGGTCAGACACAGAGACAGAAACACACACAACACCGGTCAGACACAGAGACGGAAACACACACAACACCGGTCAGACACAGATACAGAAACACACACAACACCGGTCAGAGACAGAGACAGAAACACACACAACACCGGTCAGACACAGAGACAGAAACACACACAATACCGGTCAGACACACACACAACACCGGTCAGACACACACACACAACACCGGTCAGACACACACACACAACACCGGTCAGACACACACACAACACCGGTCAGACACAAAGACAGAAACACACACAACACCGGTCAGAGACACACACAACACCGGTCAGACACAAAGACAGAAACACACACAACACCGGTCAGACACACACACAACACCGGTCAGACACAAAGACAGAAACACACACAACACCGGTCAGACACACACACAACACCGGTCAGACACATAGACAGAAACACACACAACACCGGTCAGAGACAGAGACAGAAACACACACAACACCGGTCAGACACAGAGACCGAAACACACACAATACCGGTCAGACACACACACAACACCGGTCAGACACAAAGACAGAAACACACACAACACCGGTCAGACACATAGACAGAAACACACACAACACCGGTCAGACACATAGACAGAAACACACACAACACCGGTCAGACACAGAGACAGAAACACACACAACACCGGTCAGACACAGAGACAGAAACACACACAACACCGGTCAGACACAGAGACGGAAACACACACAACACCGGTCAGACACAGAGACAGAAACACACACAATACCGGTCAGACACACACACAACACCGGTCAGACACACACACAATACCGGTCAGACACACACACAACACCGGTCAGACACAGAGACCGAAACACACACAACACCGGTCAGACACACACACAACACCGGTCAGACACAGAGACCGAAACACACACAACACCGGTCAGACACACACACACAACACCGGTCAGACACACACACAACACCGGTCAGACACAAAGACAGAAACACACACAATACCGGTCAGACACAGAGACAAAAACACACAACACCGGTCAGACACAGAGACAGAAACACACACAATACCGGTCAGACACAGAGACAGAAACACACACAACACCGGTCAGAGACAGACACAGAAGCACACACAATACCGGTCAGACACACACACAACACCGGTCAGACACACACACAACACCGGTCAGACACACACACACACAACACCGGTCAGACACAGAGACCGAAACACACACAACACCGGTCAGACACACACACAACACCGGTCAGACACACACACAACACCGGTCAGACACAAAGACAGAAACACACACAACACCGGTCAGACACAGAGACCGAAACACACACAACACCGGTCAGACACAGAGACCGAAACACACACAATACCGGTCAGACACAGAGACCGAAACACACACAACACAGGTCAGACACACACACAACACCGGTCAGAGACAGAGACCGAAACACACACAACACCGGTCAGAGACAGAGACAGAAGCACACACAATACCGGTCAGACACACACACAACACCGGTCAGACACACACACAATACCGGTCAGACACACACACAACACCGGTCAGAGACAGAGACAGAAACACACACAACACCGGTCAGAGACAGAGACAGAAACACACACAATACCGGTCAGACACACACACAACACCGGTCAGACACACACACAACACCGGTCAGACACACAGACAATACCGTTCAGACACACACACACAACACCGGTCAGAGACAGAGACAGAAACACACACAATACCGGTCAGACACACACACAACACCGGTCAGACACACACACAACACCGGTCAGACACACACACAATACCGTTCAGACACACACACACAACACCGGTCAGACACAGAGACCGAAACACACACAATACCGGTCAGACACAGAGACAGAAACACACACAATACCGGTCAGACACACACACAACACCGGTCAGACACACACACAATACCGTTCAGACACACACACACAACACCGGTCAGACACAGAGACCGAAACACACACAATACCGGTCAGACACAGAGACCGAAACACACACAATACCGGTCAGACACACACACAACACCGGTCAGACACACACACAACACCGGTCAGACACACACACAATACCGGTCAGACACACACACACAATACCGGTCAGACACACACACACAATACCGGTCAGACACACACACACAATACCGGTCAGACACAGAGACCGAAACACACACAACACCGGTCAGACACACACACAACACCGGTCAGACACACACACAACACCGGTAGGACACAAAGACAGAAACACACACAACACCGGTCAGACACAGAGACCGAAACACACACAACACCGATCAGACACAGAGACCGAAACACAAACAACACAGGTCAGACACACACACAACACCGGTCAGACACAAAGACAGAAACACACACAACACCGGTCAGACACACACACAACACCGGTCAGAGACAGAGACAGAAACACACACAACACCGGTCAGACACAGAAACACACACAATACCGGTCAGACACACACACACAACACCGGTCAGACACACACACACAACACCGGTCAGACACACACACACAACACCGGTCAGACACAGAGACCGAAACACACACAATACCGGTCAGACACACACACAACACCGGTCAGACACAAAGACAGAAACACACACAACACCGGTCAGAGACAGAGACAGAAACACACACAACACCGGTCAGACACAGAGACAGAAACACACACAATACCGGTCAGACACACACACAACACCGGTCAGACACAGAGACAGAAACACACACAACACCGGTCAGACACAGAGACAGAAACACAAACAATACCGGTCAGACACAGAGACAGAAACACACACAATACCGGTCAGACACACACACACACAACACCGGTCAGACACAAAGACAGAAACACACACAACACCGGTCAGAGAAAGAGACAGAAACACACACAACACCGGTCAGAGACAGAGACAGAAACACACACAACACCGGTCAGACACAGAGACCGAAACACACACAATACCGGTCAGACACAGAGACCGAAACACACACAACACCGGTCAGACACAGAGACGGAAACACACACAACACCGGTCAGACACAGAGACAGAAACACACACAACACCGGTCAGAGACAGAGACAGAAACACACACAACACCGGTCAGACACAGAGACAGAAACACACACAATACCGGTCAGACACAGAGACACAACACCGGTCAGACACACACACACAACACCGGTCAGACACACACACAACACCGGTCAGACACAGAGACAGAAACACACACAACACCGGTCAGACACAGAGACACAACACCGGTCAGACACACACACACAACACCGGTCAGACACACACACAACACCGGTCAGACACAGAGACCGAAACACACACAATACCGGTCAGACACAGAGACCGAAACACACACAATACCGGTCAGACACACACACAACACCGGTCAGACACAAAGACAGAAACACACACAACACCGGTCAGACACAGAGACAGAAACACACACAACACCGGTCAGACACAGAGACAGAAACACACACAACACCGGTCAGACACAGAGACCGAAACACACACAATACCGGTCAGAGACAGAGACAGAAACACACACAACACCGGTCAGACACACACACAACACCGGTCAGACACAAAGACAGAAACACACACAACACCGGTCAGACACAAAGACAGAAACACACACAACACCGGTCAGACACAAAGACAGAAACACACACAACACCGGTCAGACACAAAGACAGAAACACACACAATACCGGTCAGACACAGAGACAGAAACACACACAACACTGGTCAGACACAGAGACCGAAACACACACATCACCGGTCAGAGACAGAGACCGAAACACACACAATACCGGTCAGACACAGAGACTGAAACACACACAACACCGGTCAGACACAGAGACAGAAACACACACAACACCGGTCAGACACAGAGACAGAAACACACACAACACCGGTCAGAGACAGAGACAGAAACACACACAACACCGGTCAGACACAAAGACAGAAACACACACAACACCGGTCAGACACAGAGACCGAAACACACACAACACCGGTCAGACACAGAGACAGAAACACACACAACACCGGTCAGACACAGAGACGGAAACACACACAACACCGGTCAGACACAGAGACAGAAACACACACAACACCGGTCAGAGACAGAGACAGAAACACACACAACACCGGTCAGACACAGAGACAGAAACACACACAATACCGGTCAGACACACACACACAACACCGGTCAGACACACACACACAACACCGGTCAGACACACACACACAACACCGGTCAGACACACACACAACACCGGTCAGACACAAAGACAGAAACACACACAACACCGGTCAGAGACACACACAACACCGGTCAGACACAAAGACAGAAACACACACAACACCGGTCAGACACACACACAACACCGGTCAGACACAAAGACAGAAACACACACAACACCGGTCAGACACACACACAACACCGGTCAGACACATAGACAGAAACACACACAACACCGGTCAGAGACAGAGACAGAAACACACACAACACCGGTCAGACACAGAGACCGAAACACACACAATACCGGTCAGACACACACACAACACCGGTCAGACACAAAGACAGAAACACACACAACACCGGTCAGACACATAGACAGAAACACACACAACACCGGTCAGACACATAGACAGAAACACACACAACACCGGTCAGACACAGAGACAGAAACACACACAACACCGGTCAGACACAGAGACAGAAACACACACAACACCGGTCAGACACAGAGACCGAAACACACACAATACCGGTCAGACACACACACAACACCGGTCAGACACAGAGACGGAAACACACACAACACCGGTCAGAGACAGAGACAGAAGCACACACAATACCGGTCAGACACACACACAACACCGGTCAGACACAAAGACAGAAACACACACAACACCGGTCAGAGACAGAGACAGAAACACACACAATACCGGTCAGACACACACACACACAACACCGGTCAGAGACAGAGACAGAAACACACACAATACCGGTCAGACACACACACAACACCGGTCAGACACACACACAATACCAGTCAGACACACACACAATACCAGTCAGACACAGAGACAGAAACACACACAACACCGGTCAGACACAGAGACCGAAACACACACAACACCGGTCAGACACAGAGACCGAAACACACACAACACCGGTCAGACACAGAGACGGAAACACACACAACACCGGTCAGAGACAGAGACAGAAGCACACACAATACCGGTCAGACACACACACAACACCGGTCAGACACAAAGACAGAAACACACACAACACCGGTCAGAGACAGAGACAGAAACACACACAATACCGGTCAGACACACACACAACACCGGTCAGACACACACACAATACCAGTCAGACACACACACAATACCAGTCAGACACAGAGACAGAAACACACACAACACCGGTCAGACACAGAGACCGAAACACACACAACACCGGTCAGACACAGAGACAGAAACACACACAATACCGGTCAGACACACACAAACAACACCGGTCAGACACAGAGACCGAAACACACACAATACCGGTCAGACACACACACAACACCGGTCAGACACAAAGACAGAAACACACACAATACCGGTCAGACACAGAGACAGAAACACACACAACACCGGTCAGACACAGAGACAGAAACACACACAACACCGGTCAGACACAGAGACCGAAACACACACAATACCGGTCAGACACAGAGACGGAAACACACACAACAACGGTCAGAGACAGAGACAGAAACACACACAACACCGGTCAGACACACACACAACACCGGTCAGACACACACACAATACCGGTCAGACACACACACACACAACACCGGTCAGACAGAGAGACAGAAACACACACAATACCGGTCAGACACAGAGACCGAAACACACACAACACCGGTCAGACACACACACAACACCGGTCAGACACAAAGACAGAAACACACACAACACCGGTCAGAGACAGAGACTGAAACACACACAACACCGGTCAGACACAGAGACAGAAACACACACAATACCGGTCAGACACAGAGACCGAAACACACACAATACCGGTCAGAGACAGAGACTGAAACACACACAATACCGGTCAGACACACACACAACACCGGTCAGACACACACACAATACCGGTCAGACACACACACACAACACCGGTCAGACACAGAGACCGAAACACACACAATACCGGTCAGACACACACACAACACCGGTCAGACACAGAGACAGAAACACACACAACACCGGTCAGAGACAGAGACCGAAACACACACAACACCGGTCAGACACAGAGACAGAAGCACACACAATACCGGTCAGACACACACACACAACACCGGTCAGACACACACACACAACACCGGTCAGACACACACACACAACACCGGTCAGACACACACACAACACCGGTCAGACACAGAGACCGAAACACACACAATACCGGTCAGACACACACACAACACCGGTCAGACACAAAGACAGAAACACACACAACACCGGTCAGAGACAGAAACACACACAACACCGGTCAGACACAGAGACAGAAACACACACAATACCGGTCAGACACACACACAACACCGGTCAGACACAAAGACAGAAACACACACAACACCGGTCAGACACAGAGACAGAAACACACACAACACCGGTCAGACACAGAGACAGAAACACACACAACACCGGTCAGACACAGAGACCGAAACACAAACAATACCGGTCAGACACAGAGACAGAAACACACACAATACCGGTCAGACACACACACAACACCGGTCAGACACAAAGACAGAAACACACACAACACCGGTCAGAGACAGAGACAGAAACACACACAACACCGGTCAGAGACAGAGACAGAAACACACACAACACCGGTCAGACACAGAGACCGAAACACACACAATACCGGTCAGACACAGAGACCGAAACACACACAACACCGGTCAGACACAGAGACGGAAACACACACAACACCGGTCAGACACAGAGACAGAAACACACACAACACCGGTCAGACACAGAGACCGAAACACACACAATACCGGTCAGACACACACACACAACACCGGTCAGACACAGAGACCGAAACACACACAATACCGGTCAGACACAGAGACCGAAACACACACAATACCGGTCAGACACACACACAACACCGGTCAGACACAAAGACCGAAACACACACAATACCGGTCAGACACACACACAACACCGGTCAGACACAAAGACAGAAACACACACAACACCGGTCAGACACAGAGACAGAAACACACACAACACCGGTCAGAGACAGAGACAGAAACACACACAACACCGGTCAGACACAGAGACAGAAACACACACAATACCGGTCAGACACACACACACAACACCGGTCAGACACACACACACAACACCGGTCAGACACACACACACAACACCGGTCAGACACACACACAACACCGGTCAGACACAAAGACGGAAACACACACAACACCGGTCAGAGACACACACAACACCGGTCAGACACAAAGACAGAAACACACACAACACCGGTCAGACACACACACAACACCGGTCAGACACAAAGACAGAAACACACACAACACCGGTCAGACACACACACAACACCGGTCAGACACACACACAATACCGGTCAGACACACACACAACACCGGTCAGACACAGAGACCGAAACACACACAACACCGGTCAGACACAGAGACCGAAACACACACAATACCGGTCAGACACACACACAACACCGGTCAGACACACACACAATACCGGTCAGACACACACACAACACCGGTCAGACACAGAGACCGAAACACACACAACACCGGTCAGACACAGAGACGGAAACACACACAACACCGGTCAGAGACAGAGACAGAAGCACACACAATACCGGTCAGAGACAGAGACAGAAACACACACAACACCGGTCAGACACAGAGACAGAAACACACACAATACCGGTCAGACACACACACACACAACACCGGTCAGACACACACACACAACACCGGTCAGACACACACACAACACCAGTCAGACACAGAGACCGAAACACACACAATACCGGTCAGACACACACACAACACCGGTCAGACACAAAGACAGAAACACACACAACACCGGTCAGAGACAGAGACAGAAACACACACAACACCGGTCAGAGACAGAGACTGAAACACACACAATACCGGTCAGACACAGAGACCGAAACACACACAATACTGGTCAGACACAGAGACCGAAACACACACAACACCGGTCAGACACAGAGACAGAAACACACACAATACCGGTCAGACACACACACAACACCGGTCAGACACAAAGACAGAAACACACACAACACCGGTCAGAGACAGAGACAGAAACACACACAATACCGGTCAGACACACACACACAACACCGGTCAGAGACAGAGACAGAAACACACACAACACCGGTCAGACACAGAGACGGAAACACACACAACACCGGTCAGACACAGAGACAGAAACACACACAATACCGGTCAGACACACACACAACACCGGTCAGAGACAGAGACAGAAACACACACAACACCGGTCAGACACAGAGACAGAAACACACACAATACCGGTCAGACACAGAGACCGAAACACACACAACACCGGTCAGACACAGAGACGGAAACACACACAACACCGGTCAGAGACAGAGACAGAAGCACACACAATACCGGTCAGACACACACACAACACCGGTCAGACACAAAGACAGAAACACACACAACACCGGTCAGACACAGAGACCGAAACACACACAACACCGGTCAGACACAGAGACAGAAACACACACAACACCGGTCAGACACAGAGACAGAAACACACACAACACCGGTCAGACACAGAGACCGAAACACAAACAATACCGGTCAGACACAGAGACAGAAACACACACAATACCGGTCAGACACACACACAACACCGGTCAGACACAAAGACAGAAACACACACAACACCGGTCAGAGACAGAGACAGAAACACACACAACACCGGTCAGAGACAGAGACAGAAACACACACAACACCGGTCAGACACAGAGACCGAAACACACACAATACCGGTCAGACACAGAGACCGAAACACACACAACACCGGTCAGACACAGAGACGGAAACACACACAACACCGGTCAGACACAGAGACAGAAACACACACAACACCGGTCAGACACAGAGACCGAAACACACACAATACCGGTCAGACACACACACACACACCGGTCAGACACAGAGACCGAAACACACACATACCGGTCAGACACAGAGACCGAAACACACACAATACCGGTCAGACACACACACAACACCGGTCAGACACAAGACCGAAACACACACAATACCGGTCAGACACACACACAACACCGGTCAGACACAAAGACAGAAACACACACAACACCGGTCAGACACAGAGACAGAAACACACACAACACCGTCAGACAGACGAAACACACACAACACCGTCAGACACAGACAGAAACACACACATACCGGTCAGACACACACACAACACCGGTCAGACACACACACAACACCGGTCAGACACAGACAGAAACACACACAACACCGGTCAGACACACACACAACACCGTCAGACACAAAGACGAAACACACACAACACCGGTCAGACACACACACAACACCGGTCAGACACAAAGACAGAAACACACACAACACCGGTCAGACACACACACAACACCGGTCAGACACAAGACGAAACACACACAACACCGGTCAGACACACACACAACACCGGTCAGACACAAAGACAGAAACACACACACACCGGTCAGACACACACACAACACCGGTCAGACACAAGACCGAAACACACACAACACCGGTCAGACACAGAGACCGAAACACACACAACACCGGTCAGACACAGAGACGAAACACACACAACACCGGTCAGACACACAACACCGTAAACACACACACATACCGGTCAGACACACACACAACACCGGTCAGACACAGACCGAAACACACACAAACCGGTCAGACCAGACGAAACACACACAACACCGGTCAGACACAGAGACGAAACACACACAACCGGTCAGACACAGAGACGAAACACACACAACACCGGTCAGACACAGAGACGAAACACACACAACACCGGTCAGACACAGAGACGAAACACACACAATACCGGTCAGACACACACAACACCGGTCAGACACACACACAACACCGGTCAGACACACACACAACACCGTCAGACACACACACAACACCGGTCAGACACAGACGAAACACACACAACACCGGTCAGACACACACACAACACCGGTCAGACACAGACGAAACACACACAACCGGTCAGACACACACACAACACCGGTCAGACACAGACGAAACACACACAACACCGGTCAGACACAGAGACAAACACACACAATACCGGTCAGACACACACACAACACCGGTCAGACACAGAGACAGAAACACACACAACACCGGTCAGACAGACACACACACAACACCGGTCAGACACAGACACGAAACACACACAACACCGGTCAGACACAGAGACCGAAACACACACAACACCGGTCAGACACAGAGACCGAAACACACACAACACCGGTCAGACACAGAGACAGAAACACACACAATACCGGTCAGACACACACACAACACCGGTCAGACACACACACAACACCGAACACACACACAACACCGGTCAGACACAGAGACGAAACACACACAATACCGGTCAGACACACACACAACACCGGTCAGACACAAGACAGAAACACACACAACCGGTCAGACACACACACAACACCGGTCAGACACACACACACACCGTCAGACACACACACAACACCGGTCAGACACAGAGACGAAACACACACAACACCGGTCAGACACAGAGACCGAAACACACACAAACCGTCAGACACACACACAACACCGGTCAGACACACACACCGTCAGACACACACAACACCGTCAGACACAGAGACGAACACACACAACACCGGTCAGACACACACACAACACCGGTCAGACACAGAGACAGAAACACACACAAACCGGTCAGACACACACACAACACCGGTCAGACACAGAGACCGAAACACACACAACACCGGTCAGACACACACAAACCGCAAACACACACAACACCGGTCAGACACAAGACCGAAACACACACAACCGGTCAGACACACACACAACACCGGTCAGACACACACACAACACCGGTCAGACACAGACAGAAACACACACAACACCGGTCAGACACAGAGACCGAAACACACACAACACCGGTCAGACACAGACACACACACACCGGTCAGACAGAACACACACACCGGTCAGAACAGAGACAGAAACACACACAACACCGGTCAGACACAGAGACAGAAACACACACAATACCGGTCAGACACACACACACAACACCGGTCAGACACACACACAACACCGGTCAGACACACACACAACACCGGTCAGACACAGAGACGAAACACACACAATACCGGTCAGACACACACACAACACCGGTCAGACACAAAGACAGAAACACACACAACACCGGTCAGACACAGACGAAACACACACAACACCGGTCAGACAGAGACTGAAACACACAATACCGGTCAGACACAGAGACCGAAACACACACATACGGTCAGACACAGAGACCGAAACACACACAACACCGGTCAGACACAGAGACAGAAACACACACAATACCGGTCAGACACACACACAACACCGGTCAGACACAAAGACAGAAACACACACAACACCGGTCAGAGACAGAGACAGAAACACACACAATACCGGTCAGACACACACACAACACCGGTCAGACAGACACACACACAACACCGGTCAGACACAGAGACGAAACACACACAACACCGGTCAGACACAGAGACAGAAACACACAATACCGGTCAGACACACACACAACACCGGTCAGACAGAGACGAAACACACACAACACCGGTCAGACACAGAGACAGAAACACACAATACCGTCAGACACACACACAACACCGGTCACACACACACAATACCGGTCAGACACACACACAACACCGGTCAGACACAGAGACAGAAACACACACAACACCGGTCAGACACACACACAACACCGGTCAGACACACACACAACACCGGTCAGACACACACACACACCGGTCAGACACACACAACACCGGTCAGACACAGACGAAACACACAACACCGGTCAGACACAGAGACAGAAACACACACAACACCGGTCAGACACAGAGACCGAAACACACACAACACCGGTCAGACACAGAGACGGAAACACACACAACACCGGTCAGAGACAGAGACAGAAGCACACACAATACCGGTCAGACACACACACAACACCGGTCAGACAAACACACAACACCGGTCAGACACAAAGACAGAAACACACACAACACCGGTCAGACACAGAGACCGAAACACACACAACACCGGTCAGACACAGAGACCGAAACACACACAATACCGGTCAGACACAGAGACCGAAACACACACAACACCGGTCAGACACACACACAACACCGGTCAGACACAAAGACAGAAACACACACAATACCGGTCAGACACAGAGACAGAAACACACACAATACCGGTCAGACACACACACAACACCGGTCAGACACACACACAACACCGGTCAGACACACACACAATACCGGTCAGACACACACACAATACCGGTCAGACACACACACAACACCGGTCAGAGACAGAGACCGAAACACACACAATACCGGTCAGACACAGAGACCGAAACACACACAACACCGGTCAGACACACACACAACACCGGTCAGACACACACACAACACCGGTCAGACACAAAGACAGAAACACACACAACACCGGTCAGAGACAGAGACAGAAACACACACAACACCGGTCAGACACAGAGACCGAAACACACACAATACCGGTCAGACACAGAGACAGAAACACACACAACACCGGTCAGAGACAGGGACAGAAACACACACAATACCGGTCAGACACAGAGACAGAAACACACACAACACCGGTCAGACACACACACACAACACCGGTCAGACACACACACACAACACCGGTCAGACACACACACAACACCGGTCAGACACAGAGACCGAAACACACACAATACCGGTCAGACACAGAGACCGAAACACACACAATACCGGTCAGACACACACACAACACCGGTCAGACACAAAGACCGAAACACACACAATACCGGTCAGACACACACACAACACCGGTCAGACACAGAGACAGAAACACACACAACACCGGTCAGACACACACACAACACCGGTCAGAGACAGAGACTGAAACACACACAACACCGGTCAGAGACAGAGACTGAAACACACACAACACCGGTCAGACACAGAGACCGAAACACACACAATACCGGTCAGAGACAGAGACTGAAACACACACAACACCGGTCAGACACAGAGACCGAAACACACACAACACCGGTCAGAGACAGAGACAGAAACACACACAATACCGGTCAGACACACACACAACACCGGTCAGACACACACACAATACCGGTCAGACACAAAGACAGAAACACACACAACACCGGTCAGAGACAGAGACAGAAACACACACAACACCGGTCAGACACAGAGACCGAAACACACACAATACCGGTCAGACACAGAGACAGAAACACACACAACACCGGTCAGAGACAGGGACAGAAACACACACAATACCGGTCAGACACAGAGACAGAAACACACACAACACCGGTCAGACACACACACACAACACCGGTCAGACACACACACACAACACCGGTCAGACACACACACAACACCGGTCAGACACAGAGACCGAAACACACACAATACCGGTCAGACACAGAGACCGAAACACACACAATACCGGTCAGACACACACACAACACCGGTCAGACACAAAGACCGAAACACACACAATACCGGTCAGACACACACACAACACCGGTCAGACACAGAGACAGAAACACACACAACACCGGTCAGACACAGAGACAGAAACACACACAATACCGGTCAGAGACAGAGACAGAAACACACACACAACACCGGTCAGACACAGAGACCGAAACACACACAACACCGGTCAGACACACACACAACACCGGTCAGAGACAGAGACTGAAACACACACAACACCGGTCAGAGACAGAGACTGAAACACACACAACACCGGTCAGACACAGAGACCGAAACACACACAATACCGGTCAGAGACAGAGACTGAAACACACACAACACCGGTCAGACACAGAGACCGAAACACACACAACACCGGTCAGAGACAGAGACAGAAACACACACAATACCGGTCAGACACACACACAACACCGGTCAGACACAGAGACAGAAACACACACAACACCGGTCAGACACAGAGACAGAAACACACACAATACCGGTCAGACACAAAGACAGAAACACACACAACACCGGTCAGACACAGAGACAGAAACACACACAATACCGGTCAGACACACACACACAACACCGGTCAGACACACACACAATACCGGTCAGACACACACACAACACCGGTCAGACACAGAGACAGAAACACACACAACACCGGTCAGACACACACACAACACCGGTCAGACACAGAGACCGAAACACACACAATACCGGTCAGACACACACACACAACACCGGTCAGACACACACACAACACCGGTCAGACACAAAGACAGAAACACACACAATACCGGTCAGACACAGAGACAGAAACACACACAACACCGGTCAGACACAGAGACCGAAACACACACAATACCGGTCAGACACAGAGACGGAAACACACACAACACCGGTCAGAGACAGAGACGGAAACACACACAACACCGGTCAGACACACACACACAACACCGGTCAGACACACACACAATACCGGTCAGACACACACACAACACCGGTCAGACACAGAGACGGAAACACACACAACACCGGTCAGAAATGTAGTGTGACTGACTGTGTGTTTCTGAGTGGTGTATTGTGGGTAATGTAGTGTGACTGACCGTGTGTTTCTGAGTGGTGTATTGTGGGTAATGTAGTGTGACTGACCGTGTGTTTCTGAGTGGTGTATTGTGGGTAGTGTAGTGTGACTGACTGTGTGTTTCTGAGTGGTGTATTGTGGGTAGTGTAGTGTGACTGACCATATGTTTCTGAGTGGTGTATTGTGGGTAATGTAGTGTGACTGACCGTGTGTTTCTGCCAGCACTCTCTGAGCGTCGGTCTCAGCTTCTTGTGGACGACGACTTCCTGCATGTCCTCCAGAGACGGATGCTGTCCCACCTCCTCCTCATAGGGCAGCATGTACTCATCCAACGGACCTGAGACACACACACACACACACACACACACACACACACACACACACGCTTAGAGACACTCAGAGACCTGGACATATTTTAGGATGTATCAGCATTGATTGGTGACCAGGTCAGGGAGCCTGGCTGAGTCCTGGACCTGGACATATTTTAGGATGTATCAGCATTGATTGGTGACCAGGTCAGGGAGCCTGGCTGAGTCTTACCGTCAGCAGCCTTGCAGCGGGAGGCGAGCTCCCACAGCACCAGCCCCACAGCGTACATGTCTATCCTCAGGAAGGAGTCTCTCTGGAAGCTGATGGCCCCCTCCAGGACCTCTGGGGCCATGTAGCGCCTGGTCCCCACCTGGAACACACACACACACACACACACACACACACACACACACACAGAGAGAGACAAAGGTTGTGATTTATTAAAAACAAACTTGACAGGAGAATGTGCGGTCCTCCACGCAAACTCTGACCCATGTTCCTCCACGCAAACTCTGACCCATGTTCCTCCACGCAAACTCTGACCCATGTTCCTCCACGCAAACTCTGACCCATGTTCCTCCACATTAACTCTGACCCATGTTCCTCCACGTTAACTCTGACCCATGTTCCTCTACGTTAACTCTGACCCATGTTCCTCCACGCAAACTCTGACCCATGTTCCTCCACGTTAACTCTGACCCATGTTCCTCCACGCAAACTCTGACCCATGTTCCTCCACGCAAACTCTGACCCATGTTCCTCCACATTAACTCTGACCCATGTTCCTCCACGCAAACTCTGACCCATGTTCCTCCACGTTAACTCTGACCCATGTTCCTCCACGCAAACTCTGACCCATGTTCCTCCACATTAACTCTGACCCATGTTCCTCCACGTAAACTCTGACCCATGTTCCTCCACGCAAACTCTGACCCATGTTCCTCCACGCAAACTCTGACCCATGTTCCTCCACGCAAACTCTGACCCATGTTCCTCCACGCAAACTCTGACCCATGTTCCTCCACGTAAACTCTGACCCATGTTCCTCTACGTTAACTCTGACCCATGTTCCTCTACGTTAACTCTGACCCATGTTCCTCCACGCAAACTCTGACCCATGTTCCTCCACATTAACTCTGACCCATGTTCCTCCACGTAAACTCTGACCCATGTTCCTCCACGCAAACTCTGACCCATGTTCCTCCACGCAAACTCTGACCCATGTTCCTCCACGTAAACTCTGACCCATGTTCCTCTACGTTAACTCTGACCCATGTTCCTCCACGCAAACTCTGACCCATGTTCCTCCACGCAAACTCTGACCCATGTTCCTCCACGCAAACTCTGACCCATGTTCCTCCACGCAAACTCTGACCCATGTTCCTCCACGTAAACTCTGACCCATGTTCCTCCACGTTAACTCTGACCCATGTTCCTCTACGTTAACTCTGACCCATGTTCCTCTAGGTTAACTCTGACCCATGTTCCTCCACGAAAATTCTGACCCATGTTCCTCCACGTTAACTCTGATCCATGTTCCTCCACCAAACTCTGACCCATGTTCCTCTACGTTAACTCTGACCCATGTTCCTCTACGAAAACTCTGACCCATGTTCCTCCACGTTAACTCTGACCCATGTTCCTCCACGCAAACTCTGATCCATGTTCCTCTAGGTTAACTCTGACCCATGTTCCTCCACGAAAATTCTGACCCATGTTCCTCCACGTTAACTCTGACCCATGTTCCTCTACGTTAACTCTGACCCATGTTCCTCTACGTTAACTCTGACCCATGTTCCTCTACGAAAACTCTGACCCATGTTCCTCCACGTTAACTCTGACCCATGTTCCTCCACCAAACTCTGATCCATGTTCCTCCACGTAAACTCTGACCCATGTTCCTCCACGCAAACTCTGACCCATGTTCCTCCACGTTAACTCTGACCCATGTTCCTCCACCAAACTCTGATCCATGTTCCTCCACGTAAACTCTGACCCATGTGCCTCCACGTTAACTCTGACCCATGTTCCTCCACGTAAACTCTGACCCATGCGTACGCATATTGTGGAGACTAAATAGGAATTTGTGACGCAGATGGTGAGGTGGTGAACTGAAGTCAGACTGCAGAGAGTAAATGTGGGAATAACGATTACTCGTAATATTTTCAAGTATTGATGCCTCACGCACATTTCTTCACTCCATATCATCCACGTTACCATGAAGATTAAATCCAGCAGTGGTATTTGCGCTTGTACTTAGTGATACTTGTTCCATAAACACCTTGTAAAATCCAACTCAAATCTTTAATAAAAAGTTGTTCTTAATGTTTAACGGCGCTGTCTCGCCATCACATTGTCCGCTACGGAGCGCAGGAGGAGGAGATGGCCCGACTACATGGAATATAGGATAGCATCAAATACCCTAGCATTAGATAACTGCAGAACACAGTGTACATAACTAAATATCTGTCTTTAAAACTGAGCATATATCATCAAATGTCAAAGTCTGGAAATACAGCCGTTAAGCTCTCACGCAATCGTTACACTTAATGTCCTCGTTATCAGTCCGAACTTTAATACTGTTCATAACTAAAACCTGCATGAAGAAAAGTGTGTTTGTCTATTAGACTTTCGTCGGGGATACCACTAGTTGATGCTGTGATGTTGGCAAGGTGTTAACAATCACAAATAGTTGTAAACATATAAATACTGTGGTGACCCCCCTGTGCGTAATGCTGCATGATGGCACTGCTGGCCCTGCAGGAGGACTACGCTAATGGAAGAATCAGGAGAGAAAGAGGCTTCAGGG
Source organism: Sander lucioperca (assembly GCF_008315115.2). Taxonomy (NCBI): domain Eukaryota; kingdom Metazoa; phylum Chordata; class Actinopteri; order Perciformes; family Percidae; genus Sander; species Sander lucioperca. Next base: position 27,439,000 of record NC_050180.1, read on the forward strand.
ACCATGACGATGACTGGCTAATATGACGATTTAGATTCCCTAAAGCTGAGCTCTTGGATCTCTGTACTGAATTGGGTCCAGTAGAGAGGGCAACGCGCCGGAACCGTGCCATCCCGGTCCAAATACAGGTCCTCGCCACTCTGCAGGAAACCGGCTGTTTCCAGAGGGAAATGTCAGACAGCTAAGTGATTTATATAAATATTATATATAATCTTCACCTTTATCACTAAGGCTTGTTTGGATATAATATATAGTTCTGTGAAATCGTATTATATACGTCTGATATATCGAAACTGTCCCCGAGTACCGTAATGCCTGCCGTTTTGGACGTATTATTAATACATGTAGTTATACCCAGGCTTAGTGGCCGTGGAGGAGGTATTGCTGTTATTTTTAAAAAATGCCACCGGTGCACTCCTGTTGGTTCAAATGCTTATACCAGTTTTGAGGTTTTTATGTTTAAAACAGGTGGTATAAAGCCTGTCCTTTGTGTAACTGTATACCGCCCTCCCAAACACAATTCTCTATTTTTAACTGAATTTTCTGAATTTTTATCTTCGGTGGTTTTAGGCTATGATAAGATTTTAATCTCTGGGGACTTCAATATTCACGTGGACATTCCTTCCAATGCCAGTGCTGAATTTCTCGGAACTATGGACTCTTTTAACTTTACTCAGCATGTTACCTGCCCTACTCACAACCGTGGTCATACTTTGGATTTAGTCTTTACACTGGGTCTATCCATTGATTCTCTGGATGTGGAGGATTTGGGTGTCTCAGACCATCAGTGTATCAGGTTCTCCACCTTGTTTCAAATCATCAAACTCCTGCTCACTACTGCCGATCTATAAATACATCCACTCCAACTTATTTCTCAGATGCCTTCAGAGCCTCCTTTTCACCTAGCGGTTCTAAAACCCCACCCCATCAGCTGAATACAGACCTATTAATCACAGAGTTTCATTCTATCTGTGGAAATATTTTGGACTCCATTGCCCCTCTGACTATCAGGAAACCTAGAGCCAAATCTCAGCCTTGGCTGAATAGTGACACCCGTGCTCTTAGACGACTATGTCAAAAAGCAGAGAGAAAATGGAAAAAGGACAGGCTCCATGTGTCTTTTGAGATACTGAAAGGCTGTCTGACTAATTATCAGTTATTGGTCAAAGCAGCAAGGGCCAAATTTTTCGCCAACATCATCTCCAAAAATCACCACAATCCCAAAGCCTTGTTCCATACAATAAATTCAGTTCTCACCCCTGTTGACAACACTTGTCTTGTACCATCCACAGCCATTTGTGAGGATTTTCTAACATTTTTCTTAACAAAAATAGATCTTATTCGTTCAAATATCTCACCGCCCATTTATGATCCTGGTCTGATGCTTGCCCCCCATGCCATCCTAAATGGCTTTCAGCCTGTATCTCTGTCTCTCGTCTATGACACTATTGTTCATACAAGGTCATCCACCTACCCTCTGGATATTGTTCCCTCACACCTTTTAAAGGATGTATTGGACACTGTAGGTCCCACAATTTCCCTTATTATAAACAGCAGTCTTGCCAATGGAACTGTCCCATCTATTTTTAAACATGCAATAGTTCATCCTCTTATTAAAAAACCGAACCTCGACAAATCAGATTTAAATAATTTCCGTCCCATTTCCAAGCTTCCCTTCCTGTCTAAAGTATTGGAGAAAATTGTTTATGCTCAGCTCTTGTCTCATTTAGATAATAACAAATTCATGGAAAAATTTCAATCTGGGTTCAGAGCTCGTCACAGTACACAATCGGCCCTTCTCAAAGTCTCAAATGACCTGCTACTGGCTTTAGACTGTGGTAAATGTGCCATCGTAATTCTGTTAGACCTTAGTGCAGCATTTGATAGAGTGGATCACAATATTTTATTAAATCGTCTTGAGGACCAGGTTGGCATCCAGGGCACTGCCCTCAAGTGGTTTGCCTCCTATTTAGCCGATAGGACTTTCTCTGTTAACATTGGCAGCCTTTACTCCTCCACAGCCCCTATTACTTGTGGAGTACCTCAGGGTTCCATTTTGGGACCTATTTTATTTGCTCTGTATATGCTCCCTTTGGGCTATATATTCCGCCAACACAATGTCTCTTTCCACTGCTATGCCGATGATACACAAATCTATTTGCCGTTAAATCTGGGGGATTCAAACTCGATTACATCCATTCTTAACTGCCTCCAGGATGTGAAATGCTGGATGGCCAAAAACTACTTACAGCTGAATGACTCTAAAACAGAGGTGATTCTTCTTGGTCCCCCAATCACCACAGCAAGCATAGCTAGCCAGCTGGGTCCGCTGTCTCTTAACCTTCACGTCCATGCAAGGAATCTCGGTGTCATCTTTGATTCATCACTTCGTTTTGAGAAACAGATCAATTCCGTGGTGAAAAGTTGCTTTTTTCAACTCCGGAATATTGCCAAACTGAAGACCATCCTGTCTTCTGATGACATGAAGACTGTCACCATTGCATTAATCTCCTCCAGGCTTGATTATTGCATCTCACTGTATCTGGGTATTGGCCATTCCTCTTTGTCTCGTCTACAGCTGGTGCAAAATGCTGCAGCGAGACTTCTGACTGGCACAAGGAAAAGAGAAAGCATCACACCGATTCTGGCATCCCTGCATTGGCTACCTATTAAATACAGGATTGATTTTAAGATTCTTTTATTTGTTTTTAAAGCCATTCGTGGTCAGGCTCCTCACTATATTTCAGAACTCCTCAGCCCCTACTCCAAATCCAGGCCTCTTAGATCCGCGAATCAATTATTTTTAACTGTTCCTAGATCGAGGTTAGTGGGTAAGGGAGATCGTGCCTTTTTTGTGGCAGCTCCAAAGCTTTGGAATAGTCTCCCACTTTGTCTCAGATGTTCCCCCTCCACTGACAGTTTTAAAACACATCTCAAGACATATTTGTTCTGAAAGGCCTTTGGTTGATCTTAGAGGTTTGTAGCATCTTGAGATGATATTGTACTGTATTTCATGCATTTCTTGCTTTGTTTTTTTTTATTTTTATTTTTTTTATTCATTTTCAATTTGTACAGTACTTTGGTCAACTTTGGTTGTTTTAAATGTGCTATATAAATAAACTTGACTTGAGGAAGGGAACGTTGCTTACAGGTGTGCGTACACACGGTTTTATAAATCTGACTTTTTTTGGCGTACACCATTTTGGACTTTTGGGCATACGTACACTTATAGTAAGGATCCTACACACGGTTTTATAAATGAGACCCCAGGTCTCTGTAGTCCTGCCTCTCTAAACCCAAAACCCTGATCCATCTCTGTGTAATGGAGTTGTCCCTGCCTGTCTCTACGATGGAGACATCAGACCATCACAGGTGACTCACCTGTCCGTGTGTGTCTCCGGGAGATGTTCCCGCCTCGAACCGGAGAGCCAGGCCGAAGTCAGCGATGCAGGCGGTCAGGTTCGACTTCAGCAGCACATTCTTACTCTTAAAGTCCCTGAAAAACACACAGAGTGAGACATCGTCTGTTAACACACAGAGTGAGACATCGTCTGTTAACACACAGAGTGAGACATCGTCTGTTAACACACAGAGTGAGACATCGTCTGTTAACACACAGAGTGAGACATCGTCTGTTAACACACAGAGTGAGACATCGTCTGTTACACACAGAGTGAGACATCGTCTGTTAACACACAGAGTGAGACATTTCTTCTGTGTGTGTGTACCTGTGTACCTGTTTGTTTGTGTGTGTGTGTGTACCTGTGTACCTGTTTGTGTGTGTGTGTGTGTGTACCTGTGTACCTGTGTACCTGTTTGTGTGTGTGTGTGTGTGTGTGTGTGTGTGTGTGTGTACCTGTGTACCTGTTTGTGTGTGTGTGTGTGTGTGTGTGTGTGTGTGTGTGTGTGTGTGTACCTGTGTGCGATGGCAGGCTTGTGTCCGTCCTTGTGTCCAGGAATGTCCTGGTGCAGGTAGGCGAGACCTCGGGACATGGACTGAGCGATGAGACAGAGTTCAGACCAGGAGAGGACGTTGGCCTTCAGGTAGTCACACAGAGAACCCTGATAGGAGACACAGAACACATGGTCATCTACACAGCCAATCAGAGGACACACGGTCATCTACACAGCCAATCACAGAGAGGAAAGTAACCATTAGAGATTATAGTCTGAAAATGATCATGATTATCATGCATTAATTAATTTCACTGATAATATATGAAATTGCATGTACACTCTAGATATTAATGTTATTTATTGCTGCCTTTTGAAACAGAAATAACTGATTTGAATGTTTTGAAAATGATTATGTTATTAATCATCAACCTTTTTATTTAAATTAATCTGAAACGATTAGAGACTAGAGGAGAATCAGGCTGTCCTGAAGAAGTTGGCCCTGCTAGCTGGAGGAGCTGCTAGACAAGATGACCTATCACAGAGATGATCTATCACAGGGAGATGATCTATCACAGAGATGACCTATCACAGGGAGATGATCTATCACAGAGATGACCTATCACAGAGATGACCTATCACAGAGATGACCTATCACAGGGAGATGACCTATCACAGAGATGACCTATCACAGGGAGATGATCTATCACAGAGATGACCTATCACAGAGATGACCTATCACAGGGAGATGATCTATCACAGAGATGACCTATCACAGAGATGACCTATCACAGAGATGACCTATCACAGGGAGATGACCTATCACAGAGATGACCTATCACAGGGAGATGATCTATCACAGGGAGATGATCTATCACAGGGAGATGATCTATCACAGAGATGACCTATCACAGAGATGACCTATCACAGGGAGATGACCTATCACAGGGAGATGATCTATCACAGAGATGACCTATCACAGAGAGATGACCTATCACAGGGAGATGATCTATCACAGAGATGACCTATCACAGGGAGCCGACCTATCACAGGGAGATGACCTATCACAGAGATGATCTATCACAGGGAGCCGACCTATCACAGGGAGATGATCTATCACAGAGATGACCTATCACAGGGAGATGATCTATCACAGAGATGACCTATCACAGGGAGATGATCTATCACAGAGATGACCTATCACAGGGAGATGATCTATCACAGAGATGACCTATCACAGGGAGATGATCTATCACAGGGAGCCGACCTATCACAGGGAGATGATCTATCACAGGGAGATGATCTATCACAGAGATGACCTATCACAGGGAGATGACCTATCACAGAGATGACCTATCACAGAGATGACCTATCACAGGGAGATGACCTATCACAGAGATGATCTATCACAGAGATGACCTATCACAGAGATGATCTATCACAGGGAGATGATCTATCACAGGGAGATGATCTATCACAGAGATGATCTATCACAGAGATGATCTATCACAGAGATGATCTATCACAGAGATGATCTATCACAGGGAGATGATCTATCACAGGGAGATGACCTATCACAGAGATGACCTATCACAGAGATGACCTATCACAGAGATGATCTATCACAGAGATGACCTATCACAGAGATGATCTATCACAGAGATGACCTATCACAGGGAGATGACCTATCACAGAGATGATCTATCACAGAGATGATCTATCACAGGGAGATGACCTATCACAGGGAGATGATCTATCACAGAGATGACCTATCACAGGGAGATGATCTATCACAGAGATGACCTATCACAGGGAGATGACCTATCACAGGGAGATGACCTATCACAGAGATGACCTATCACAGGGAGATGATCTATCACAGGGAGATGATCTATCACAGGGAGATGATCTATCACAGGGAGATGATCTATCACAGAGAGATGACCTATCACAGGGAGATGACCTATCACAGGGAGATGACCTATCACAGGGAGATGATCTATCACAGGGAGATGATCTATCACAGGGAGATGATCTATCACAGGGAGATGATCTATCACAAAGATGACCTATCACAGGGAGATGACCTATCACAGGGAGATGACCTATCACAGGGAGATGAGAGATGTGCAGCATGTTGCGATGAATACATGTGATGGCGAGATCTCTTTGCAGCCTTATGTCCTCCAGGGGATGAAGAGGAGTAAGTAAGTAACGTTAAGTGGTAACGTCAGGGCCATATTTGAGCTGTAGCAGAGTTTTGACTTGTATTCACTTGTATTCACGTAATGTTATCATCAGTGCCCTCACTGTAAATGCAAACGTCGGCTCTGACTCCTGTTAGCTGTTAACTGTGACGTTAGCGTTAACATTAAACAGGCTAGGCTGTTGTGAGGTCGGGGGCTGGCTCTGCTCGGTGTTTGCAGCATTAAGTTATCCCACCACAGGGAGCCGTTGTCACTCTGACAGTCAATACTTGCTGCGTCTGATGTGTTGTGTGTGCGCAAACGTGAACATTTATGTTGTCGAGGAGATTTAATAATGTGTGTCTGTGCATGCCTGTGTGTGAGTGTGTGTGTCTCTGTCTCTGTTTGTGTGTGTGTGTGTGTGTGTGTGTGTCTCTGTGTGTGTGTGTGTGTGTGTGTGTGTGTGTGTGTGTGTGTGTGTGTGTCTGTGTCTGTGTGTGTGTGTCTGTGTCTGTGTGTGTGTGTGTGTGTGTGTGTGTGTTGTCCAGCAGGGGGCAGCACCTTCTCATGGTAGGCAGTGATGAGCCACAGCTCCAGCTCCGTGTCACTTCCTCTTTTCTCTCCTCCGATGAACTGCAGCAGGTTCTCGTGTCTCATCCCGCTCACACAGAACATCTCGTACTCGTTCTGCCACGAATGCTTGTTCTGAAACACAACCCAACATCTTTCACACCTAAAGAGACATTTCTGTATTTTATTCCAACCTGGACTCTCTGTCTCCATGTGTGTGTGTCTGAGTGTTTGATGGAACAACAATCTCTGAAACTGGTCCAGTATTAAACCAGAACCAAGCTGTAATGTAACCCTACAGGACTAATGTTCACCCACCAGACTCCATGTAAATAATTAGGACTTTTAGCGTGTATAGAGCCAGCATATTTCCACCAGACTCCATGTAAATAATCAGGACTTTTAGTGTGTATAGAGCCAGCATATTTCCACCAGACTCCATGTAAATAATCAGGACTTTTAGCGTGCATAGAGCCAGCATATTTCCACCAGACTCCATGTAAATAATTAGGACTTTTAGCGTGTATAGAGCCAGCATATCTCCAACAGACTCCATGTAAATAATTAGGACTTTTAGCGTGTATAGAGCCAGCATATTTCCACCAGACTCCATGTAAATAATCAGGACTTTTAGCGTGTATAGAGCCAGCATATTTCCACCAGACTCCATGTAAATAATTAGGACTTTTAGCGTGCATAGAGCCAGCATATTTCCACCAGACTCCATGTAAATAATTAGGACTTTTAGCGTGTATAGAGCCAGCATATCTCCAACAGACTCCATGTAAATAATTAGGACTTTTAGCGTGTATAGAGCCAGCACATTTCCACCAGACTCCATGTAAATAATCAGGACTTTTAGCGTGTATAGAGCCAGCATATTTCCACATGTAAATGGGTGAATTAAGGGTTTATTTCAACCAAACCAGAGTGGTGATTGTTGGAACAGTGGAAAGATGAACCAAGACGGCTTTTGATAGTTTTATTTAGTTTCTGTCCACTTTGAATGAAGTGTGTTTTACCATGATAAAAGTAGTGATTATTTACATGGAGTCTGGTGGAGTTTGGTGATGGGGATTTTGGTTTCATTGTAAACACTCACTCATTGCTGTTGTGTTTTTTCTAAAAGCATTTCATAAACTTGTCAGGAAAAGTTCTATGAATACAAAACAAGACAGGAAGTGATGTATTGACAGTACAGACCTGCAGGGGGAAGATTTTGACGGCGACGTATTCGCTGAGCAGCTGAGCCTTCCACACACAGCCGAAGCGCCCCCTGGCTTTGACCTCCAGTAACTGCAGAGGCTTCTGTCCCAGCAGGGGGGAGGGGGGCATGGGGCCGGGGTCCTGGGACAACAACAACAAGGAGACTCATCAGGGGACTGAAGTACAGACATGTGACTCATGTTCACATCTCTCTGTGTGTAATACTGGACGCCTGCGCTGCCCCCTGGTGTCTGAAACAGACGCTACAGGCAACAGAAGCACCGCTGCACGTGGCAGCCGGTAGCATTAGCCTGCCGTTAGCTGGCAGGTTAACAGGCTGACAGCTAAACGCTCCAACGTGTCATAACCTGTCATAGACAACACAGAGAATAAATGAAATAGTGTATATAAAGTAATAAAGTGTATATAAAGTAATAAAGTGTATATAAAGTAATAAAAAGTAATAAAGTGTATATAAAGTAATAAAGTGTACTAAGGAGGAACTAAAGAAAGGTCAGGCTGGAGGAAGATAAAGATGCAAAATCAAATTCAATGAACGGGACAAATACTTTATAATACCATCACTACTACATGAGATACTGATAGTATATAATACCATCACTACTACATGAGTTACTGATAGTGTATATAATAATAATGTAATAATAATAATACTAATAATAATGTAATAGTTAACTGAACTGACTGTAAGTGATGTATCAGTGATGTTATTATAAAGGGAGGCTGATGAAATACAGGGACAGCTGATCTTACCTCGATCATTATATGAAAGGCGTGCTAAGAGGCAGAAACAGTCCACAGTCAGACACAACAACAACAACAACAACAACAACAACAGCAGCAGCTTGCTTTCATTCAGACGCTCAAACATTTTAAATCCTCATCATTTACTGTGAGACACTGTTCAGTCCTAAGTCTGTCTGCAGCTGCCTGAATATGTCTGTCTGTGTGTGTTTGTGTGTGTGTGTGTGTTACCTGGGTAGGTACCAGGACTGGAGGACAGGCCAGTTTGTGGTGTGTGTGTGTGTGTGTGTGTGTGTGTGTGTGTGTGTGTGTCTGTGTCTGTGTGTTACCTGTGTGTGTGTGTGTGTATGTCTGTGTGTGTGTGTGTGTTACCTGGGTAGGTACCAGGACTGGAGGACAGGCCAGTTTGTGGTGTGTGTGTGTGTGTGTGTGTGTGTGTGTGTGTGTCTGTGTCTGTGTGTTACCTGTGTGTGTGTGTGTGTATGTCTGTGTGTGTGTGTGTGTTACCTGGGTAGGTTAAAGGACTGGAGGATAGGCCAGTTTGTGGTGTGTGTGTGTGTGTGTGTGTGTGTGTGTGTGTTACCTGTGTGTGTGTGTGTGTCTGTCTGTGTGTGTGTGTGTGTTACCTGGGTAGGTACCAGGACTGGAGGATAGGCCAGTTTGTGTGTGTGTGTGTGTGTGTGTGTGTGTGTGTGTGTGTGTGTGTCTGTGTGTTACCTGTGTGTGTGTGTCTCTGTCTCTCTGTGTGTGTGTGTGTGTGTGTGTGTTACTTGGGTAGGTACCAGGACTGGAGGATAGGCCAGTTTGTGGTGTGTGTGTGTGTGTGTGTGTGTGTGTGTCTCTGTGTCTGTGTGTGTGTGTGTGTGTCTCTGTGTGTGTGTGGTGTGTGTGTGTGTGTGTGTGTGTGGTGTGTGTGTGTGTGTGTGTGTGTGTGTGTGTGTGTGTGTGTGTGTGTTACTTGGGTAGGTACCAGGACTGGAGGATAGGCCAGTTTGTGGTGTCGGTGTGTGTGTGTGTGTGTGTGTGTGTGTGTGTGTGTGTGTGTGTGTGTGTGTGTGTGTGTGTGTGTGTGTGTGTGTGTGTGTGTGTGTGTGTGTGTGTGTGTTTGTCTGTGTGTGTGTGTGTGTGTGTGTTACCTGTGTAGGTACCAGGACCGGAGGATAGGCCAGTTTGTGGTGTCGGTACATCCAGAAGGAGAAGAGGAAGACGGCACTGACGGCCATGATGGGAACCAGCGAGTACATCAGCGTGCTCAGCACCGTGGGCTGGGGCGCCACCGGCTTGTTCGTCGCTACGGCAACACAGATAGGGACAACAACAATTTATTTATGAAGTTAACAACACACTAACAACATGGCTGATCCATCCAGAGGCATCAGAGTCCAGTAATGTTAGAAAAGAAGGTGTGACTGACTGTGTACGGGCGGCTGGCTGCCGTCAGGCCGGTAGAAGAACTGGCTGTTACACAAGCTGCCCTCACAGCAGCAGAAGAAGACTTCAGGAGCATCTTTCTTCTCCACACACTCACTCCTGTTAACATGGGACCATTAATATTCACTCTGTCACACACTCACTCCTGTAGGAAACATAGGATTCATTAAGAAGATATTCACTGCTGTCAGAACAGAAGAGGATTCAGAGAGATCTTTCTGCAGCCACAGACTCTCCACAGACACACAAAGTTGTAACGTTATACATGCACTGCATTTATTTCATCCTACAGAAATGACGAGAGAAAGGTGAAGCCCTTGAATTATTAAACTAAGCACTCATTGGCCTCCGGGTCTCAATGAAAGGTAAGATTGCCTGGATTCGGTTCATGTTTAGTGCATTAATTCTGCCGCCTACGGCGTCAGAATTCCACTATCTAACTCCCTCCCCCAGAGTACCCCAGACTCTAACCCCTCCCCCAGAGTACCCCAGACTCTAACCCCCTCCCCCAGAGTACCCCAGACTCTAACCCCCTCGCCTAGAGTACCCCAGACTCTAACCCCCTCCCCCAGAGTACCCCAGACTCTAACCCCCTCCCCCAGAGTACCCCAGACTCTAACCCCCTCCCCCAGAGTACCCCAGACTCTAACCCCCTCCCCAGAGTACCCCAGACTCTAACCCCCTCCCCCAGAGTACCCCAGACTCTAACCCCCTCCCCCAGAGTACCCCAGACTCTAACCCCCTCCCCCAGAGTACCCCAGACTCTAACCCATCCCCCAGAGTACCCCAGGCTCTAACCCCTCCCCCAGAGTACCCCAGGCTCTAACCCCCTCCCCCAGAGTACCCCAGGCTCTAACCCCTCCCCCAGAATACCCCAGGCTCTAACCCCCTCCCCCAGAGTACCCCAGGCTCCAACCCCTCCCCCAGAGTACCCCAGACTCTAACCCCCTCCCCCAGAGAACCCCAGGCTCCAACCCCTCCCCCAGAGTACCCCAGGCTCCAACCCCTCCCCCAGAGTACCCTAGACTCTAACCCCCTCCCCCAGAGTACTCCAGGCTCCAACCCCTCCCCCAGAGTACCCCAGACTCCAACCCCTCCCCCAGAGTACCCCAGACTCTAACCCATCCCCCTTCTACATGAAATGAAGCTGCCTTCAAGTGCGGTTGGATATGATCGAGATCTATAACCGACCTGATCTATAAATAAAGACAGATTTATGTAGATTTAAACTTTGGAGCTTCAGGCTTTAACAAGATCTGTGTGTGTGTGTCTCTTTGTGTGTGTAGTGTGTGTGTCTCTGTGTGTGTGTGTGTGTGTGTGTGTGTGTCTGTGTGTGTGTGTGTGTGTGTCTGTGTGTGTGTGTGTGTGTGTGTGTGTGTCTCTGTGTGTGTGTGTGTGTGTGTGTGTGTGTGTGTGTGTTAGTAGTGTGTCTGTGTGTGTGTGTGTGTCTCTGTGTGTGTAGTGTGTGTGTGTGTGTCTGTGTGTGTCTGTGTGTGTCTGTGTGTGTGTGTGTGTGTCTCTGTGTGTGTGTGTGTGTCTCTGTGTGTGTGTGTGTGTGTTAGTAGTGTGTGTGTGTGTGTGTGTCTCTGTGTGTGTGTGTGTGTGTGTTAGTAGTGTGTCTGTGTGTGTGTGTGTGTGTGTGTCTCTGTGTGTGTGTGTGTCTCTGTGTGTGTGTGTGTGTGTGTGTGTGTGTGTGTGTGTGTGTGTGTGTGTCTCTCTGTCTCTTATTGTCCCGTACCTGATAATAAATAAGGTTATGATAATAATTACCGGTCGTAACAGTCGGGGTCGTCCAGCCAGCAGCCCTGTTTGACCACCCTGACTTCTCCCGAGATGTTCTTCCACGTAGCAAAGCAGTGAAGTCTCTTATCCTTCTCTCCAGAGCAGGTGACCACGCCGCTCAGGTTCCCCCGGCTCTCAGACACCCCCGCGTACAGCGAGGACAGCGAGGACGACGATGATAGCGAGGACGAAGGGCTGTAGTTGTAGTGGACGCAGTCCTGAGTGTCAGAGCGTCCCAGGATGGCACCTGAGGAAGGAAACATCCCCGTTAGAGCTGGTTTCTCAGGACCAAGCATCTAAAGTAATCCAGGGGGATTTCAGATCACGGATCGGATCAAATCATGCATGTCCTGCACAGGAGAAACCTCTCAGATGGTGTCCAAGAGGCCTGGACTCACTCACACACACACGCACACACACACACACACACACACACACCCCCACCCACCCACCCACACAGAGACACACACACAGAGACACACACACACACACACACACACAGGGAGGAGTTAGAAAGGGCACCAGGCTCCAGGGTCTTGTCCTGAACGATAGACTAGCAGAGTGTAATATGTTTACTAGTGATCCTGTGCAGTCATTGAATGGTTAATATGTCTTTACGTCCGTTTTGGTGAGCCCAGAGGGAAAATATGCCATTTTAAAAGTAGCCTACATTAACGGTAGCTAGCTAACGGTAGACTACAGAGAAAGGGGGATATTTTTACCTCCGTTTCGGAACGTGTCCAAAAAGCCGTCTATCAGCTGTGATTGTAGAGTGCACGTCTGGGAATAGCGCGGACATGCGCTTCACACCGCGAGCGGGCACGGGCGCCACTCGGCAGAAAAGGGAGAAAGAAAAAAGAGTCTGCCGCTGTCCGGAGCGACAGAGGGGAAATATTTCAGTCGGAACCAAAATGTGCGTTCTAATCCGGTCCGAATACTACCGTTTGTGTAGGAACCGGTTCCATAGTGGACCCGGGTTTCAGTACCCAACCCTAGTCGTGTAGCAGCTCCGGCGCCACTCACTCAGCTGTCTGTAACAGAGGCAATGCAACGACAGCAACCCTACAGTAATGACAGCAAGAAAAAAAATGAAAGATCAGCCAGAATAATGGAATTCATACGCCTCGATCACCAGCCGCCACCAGCCTCAATGGTAGGGCTTTGACGCCAAACTTCGATATTCGAATATAATTTGAATATTCAAAAAAAAAAAATCATATTCGAACGAATATTAGGCAGCCCTTAATATTTGAATTTCGAACCGGTTATGGGCATTATTTTTTGTAAATGTGTTTGCTTGTAAACCTTGTTTTCAATTCAGATTCCGAGGCTTTGTCACGCATTTCAAAATGTAACTACACGTCGCGGTGATGCACGTCGCTCGGCTGTGGCTCGGTAGCACATTTCCCCCGACTCATTTCCTGGTTCTCCTTCTCTATAACAACATGAGATCAAGGAGAGGGTTAACTTCTCCTGCTCCAGATTTCACCGTGGTCAGAAAGAACAGAGGAGACTCTTTGTTTCTCTCACTAAGACTAAGTATAGCATATTGTTTGTTTTTAATCCAGGTTCTGACTTTTAATTTAATAAAAACCAGTGGTGGCAGTGTGTTCTTCTTCTGACAACATCATTACACGCCTACTGACTGATACACTGCCCTCTGGTGGACAGAACATATACCAAGTTTGATACCAATATAAGCCTTACTGAAGGCATTTAATGGTCAAAATATTATTCATAAATATTCAAATATATTAGAATATTAATATTCATAAACAAACAAACTTTGAATATGATTTTTGGGCAAAAGTCAAAGCCCTAGTCAGTGGTGGAAGACGAAGGGTTCTGGCGACTCAGGTCTTACTTGGATTCACGCTACACTCTGCCGGGGCGTAAACATGTCACTGATGTTTGCCTGCCAGTTACACCAAACAGTGTTGGCACACGTTGACAGCCTTATGAAGGACAACGTCACATCAATCAGCTTCACAAGTGACATTTGGAGTTCAATCTTTAGGAGATATGGCTCTACTAATCTCTATTCCTCTTCTGTCTTCATCATTGAATCATGATGCAGAAGACCTCATGACAGTGCAGCCGTGGTTCTGTTAAGCTGCAGTTCTTGAAATCCCAAGAGATGTGAAGTCTCTTTAAAATGGATCCAGATTTAAAGACTTCAGCCCTGATGTGGAACTAGAAGAACATTTACCTCAGTTACGATCAGTCTGAAATTACAAAAACTACAAAGAATTTGTTTTGCTGAAGAAATGTCTGCAGTGGTTGAAAGGACATTTTTTAGATTTTGAGCTAGGACACAAAGCCAAACAATTACTGATACAGTCCTAACATTTAGTCACGGCTTCTGTTTTCAGTTCCTTACAGCAGCAGGACAAGCCTCAAACACTGGACATCAACATATGGGAATCCTTTTTCTTTGCTCTGCACTTTAAGTTTAGTACACTTTAAGTTTGTGTAAATTAACAATGACAGTTTTTTGTAATTTATTCCAAAATAAGCCTTTATATGTTAAGCTCTGAGCTGTTTAAGGTGTTTCTAACAGTGGAAGTGGATGTTGAACGTTTCCTGTCAAGAAAAGTAAACCGTTGACAATTCACAATACATCATCTTCTGATAATTTTAATACTTTTAAAAGTAATATATGATAAATATATGACATGATAAATAGAAGGCTTCCAATAGACCTGGTGATCGGTCCTAAAAATCCTGATCGGAGCACCGTTATTCAAAAGCAAGAGAGGGATTCTGAACTAAGATCAGAGTAATCCCATCTATGTTTGATCTGGATCACTTCTGCCTTTTGGGGTCTTCTAAACTTTGAACTCTGTTTGGGCTCTATGTGATCCAAAGAAACAGGATTATCCTGATCCAATCACAAGGCTGGATTCACCAAATAAAATCAGAGAGTGGTTTTTTTAAGTGAATGATCACAAAATCAGTGTTTGCTGATGATATCCACACGTCTTCATATGTGAAGCATGTCCCATCTAGTCAACAAAACAAACAAACAAAAAACATAACAACATAAGGAATGTAAAATGTTTGTTTCTTAAAATTAAAACAAACTATGTCTGTTAGTGGCCCCCAGTATGGGGCCTACCTGTAGTTCTCCACCTGTAGTTCTCTACCTGTAGTTCTCCACCTGTAGTTCTCCACCTGTAGTTCTCCACCTGTAGTTCTCTACCTGTAGTTCTCTACCTGTAGTTCTCTACCTGTAGTTCTCCACCTGTAGTTCTCTACCTGTAGTTCTCTATCTGTAGTTCTCTGCTGAGCCAGCAGGCTACACTGCTGGCCCATTAAGGCTCTGGTCAACAGGATCTGGGTCATCCTGAAATTTGGTATTTGTGATTTTGGTGGCTATTTCATAATATAAAATGTAAAAGACATGAGGAGAAGCAACCAGACAGCCTTCTTCAGGGTGTGATATAACACGTAAAGATGTTTCTCCGCCTGCTGAAGTACTGAACCAAAACAGTGCACTGGCCCTTTAAATGTCAACCGCTCATCAAATACACACACACACACACACACACACACACACACACCAGATGTGTCTATTATTCTGTCACATTAAAAGCTGGTTGCAAGACTTATTTACTTATTTACTTAACAGAAGATGAAAACAGAAAACAGAAGTTTAGAAAGCTTTCAGAGACTGATGTGATGTTAAATGGATGTGTGTGTGTGTGTGTGTGTGTGTGTGTGTTAGTAGTGTGTGTGTGTGTGTGTGTGTGTGTGTGTGTGTGTTAGTAGTGTGTGTGTGTGTGTGTGTGTGTGTGTGTGTGTGTGTGTGTGTGTGTGTGTGTTAGTAGTGTGTGTGTGTGTGTGTTAGTTGTGTGTGTGTGTTAGTAGTGTGTGCGTGTGTGTGTTAGTAGTGTGTGTGTGTGTGTGTGTGTTAGTAGAGTGTGTGTGTGTTAGTTGTGTGTGTGTGTGTGTGTGTGTGTGTGTGTGTGTGTGTTAGTAGTGTGTGTGTTAGTAGAGTGTGTGTGTGTTAGTTGTGTGTGTGTGTGTGTGTGTACTAACCTGAGGAGCAGGAGATGAGGAAGACACTGAAGGCCAGTTTGGTGGCTGATCCCATGGTGGATCCAAACACACAGAAGATCCTTAATAATGTTATTATAATCCCGTGAACACAACCCGGATTACAGCAGCTTTGCTTCTGATGGCAGACACCGACATGCCCCGGATGTCCCGGTCCGTATGTGTAGTGTTGTTACGGTTCACAGTGTGAAAATATGACACATTTAACCCGTGTATGTGAGGACAGGCCCGGGCAGAGAGACAGCCGAGTTAGAGCTCTCTTCTTCGGATCAGACCCATCTGAACAGGCCGATCTCCGAGTAATAACAGAGACTTTCAGTCCAATAAACAGCCTGCTTCCGAGAGGACATTTCCCATCGATCTGCACTGATTGCCGCAGCAGGATTATCGTGTTAAAGCCGCTCCAGATCCCCCTCTTGTTTACACACACTCTCCACTTAGTCTCCAAACTAAAAGGTCAAGTGTTCGCATGTTAGCACGTACAATCATCCTCCGGGAGATCCGGGGAAACAGACCGAACTTTCCCGAGCCTTCAATTCGCCGCTGACGACCACAGCTCGGTCATCGGACAGCTAGCTGGCCCGGCTAGCCGTTAGCTCCGCAGCTAGCCGTTAGCTCCGCGGCTAACTAGCAGCTAGTAGTCGGACTGGTTTGATGGGAGCGGGTTTCCAAACTGGAAAACCACAAACCGCACACACAACCGCGCAGATCTTCCTCAGTGTGGAGGGGTAAGTTATCCAAATAAACATCCGCGGTTTGTTCCTCCCCGCCGGGGTCACGTTCCGGGCTCCGTCCTAACTTCCACTACGTCCCTGCTTGAACTACCACAGGCAAGATGGCGGCCCACTCGGATTATTTCACTGTTTTCCACCTTCTTCCATAGTAATCCGTCACAGAGTGGAGGGGAATGTGGCTGACGCCCGCAGTGGCCAATAGGGACGGAGAAGGAGCTCAGCCCCGTATTCTTCCACCAATCCCGTGCGGCGTCATGACGCACGAGGTCAGGAATGCCACAGAAAGCCCGCCTCCTTCCAGAGAGAGTGGTGACGGCATGACGCAGGACGTCAGGAATGCCAGAGAGAGTGGCTGGTTGATATACTAAAGGATTATTTTTAAGGATTATTGTGGTTATTTTAGCCTACTTTTCAATTTAACGTTATTGTATTTATTATTTGTAGTAATTGCTTTTTCAATTAATTTTTTTATTTTTATTTTTACTTCCTGTTTTTTCTTATTGTGTATTTATTTACTCTTCTTTTTAATTTAACTTTTGCTATGTTATGTCATCATTATGCAAAACTGATATCTGATGTTTACAGGTCTCTGTGGCACGTGCTGTTAGTGAGAATATGCATATAAAGTTAAAAAAAGAAAAAAAAGACACAGAAAACATAGATCAACAAAAATACAGAGAAAATGACACACACACACACACACACACACACACAGACACACACACACACACACACACACACACACACAGACACACACACACACACACACACACACACACACACACACACACAGAGAGACACACACACTACACACACACACACACACACACACACACATACACAGACACACACAGAGACACACACACACACACACTACACACACAGACACACACACACACACACACACAGAGACACACACACTACACACACACACACACATACACACACACATACTTTTAAAGTTTTAATGTGGAAACGTTTTTTAAAATGTAATAAAAAGAAATACAGTCAGAGAAACAGAAATAATAAGTTTCTAAGATATGTATGTTTTCATCACAGAGTTCAGACCCTCAGGAATCCATCCCAGAATACTCCAGAGGTCTTACAGTTGTTCTTGATTGCTTTGATGCAGCAGTCAACTCAAACTCCACCTTTTTAAAACCGTTACCACACAGTCTGTAACAGAGGCACCCATGGTCAGAATGACACATTCTGTTAGTAGACGGCTCTAACCAGAACATTTAACATATGCAGCAAAAGAACATTTTGCCTTCAAACAACACAACTAGCAAACAAGTGTGTGAGCTCTTCCAATCAACCATTACACAGTGGACACCAACATACTAAATCCAGCACTCAGTGGGAATCAGGGCACCATAGCTTGTCATTGTAGCCTGCTACTGGACGTAGCTTGTCACTGTAGTCTATTACTGGACGTAGCTTGTCACTGTAATCTATTACTGGACGTAGCTTGTCACTGTAATCTATTACTGGATGGAGCTTGTCACTGTAGTCTATTACTGGACGTAGCTTGTCACTGTAATCTATTACTGGACGTAGCTTGTCACTGTAGTCTATTACTGGACGTAGCTTGTCACTGTAATCTATTACTGGACGTAGCTTGTCACTGTAGTCTATTACTGGACGTAGCTTGTCACTGTAATCTATTACTGGACGTAGCTTGTCACTGTAGTCTATTACTGGACGTAGCTTGTCACTGTAATCTATTACTGGACGTAGCTTGTCATTGTAGTCTATTACTGTACGTAGCTTTCATGCCAGTGACATTTGTTGTCAAATTTGCATTCTTGCAAAGAATTGGTCCAGAATCAGAAATGCTTTGATGCAGATTTTATTGATTCCATTGATTCTTATTTTGAAACTGTAGCTGAAAGCTGAAATACTGTAAATATTACACAAAATACATGTAAACCAAAATAAAGTCTATTAGAGTATAAGAAATTAAGAAAATAAAAATAAAATCTCTTACAGTAAAGTATAACCATCTATTGCTGTAGAGCAGGGGTTCTCAATAGGTGAGGCGCGCCTCCCCTGGGGGGCGCCAAAGAGCCACAGGGGAGGCGCGACACGTGAAGAAAAAATAACTGTATGCAGCTCTATTGATATCTGTAATTGTGCGTGCGTGTATTAGCTTTAAAGTGCATCGTTTCCTTGTCCCAAGTCAACAGAAGTCAGCATTAAGGGAGGAGAGAGGACCCAGCAACAAACGTAGGAAATATGATCCTGAGTTAAAGTTAGGTTTCAGCTGGTCGGGGTCCCAGGCTGCTCCTCTGCTGCAGTGTGACAGAGACCGGGAGAAATGCCGATCACGCGTTATGGTTGTCTGTGGAGAGCGAGTTCCCCCAGATCTCCACTGAGGCTATGAAAGTCCTAATCCCCTTCACCTCCACCTACTTGTGTGAGTGTGAGTTTTCCGCACTGACCCTGATTAAAAACAAATACAGATCAAGTCTGCAGGTGAAGGTCGACTTGCGTTTATTTCTCTCTGCAGTGCAGCCCCGCATCCAACACCTCTGCGCATCAAAAGCGCGGCCTCATTGTTTCCACTGACAGACGCGGCATCAGCTGATTTTGCCGGGGCTTCAGCCCCGAATGTATTTTGAAAAGTTGACTGACAAATATGAAACCGGACGTCGCTTAGTGTCCACTCTCGCTGTAAAAAGCTGTGCAGGTTCAGGTTTATGGATGCGCTCTGCTGTCGACATGCTGCGGTAGATGTGTCCCGTTTGTGCTCCGTGTATTTCTGCCGTAGTTTTGGTTTTCCACCTCCGATGTAGAGTAACGTACAGCCACTTCCCTAAACTTTGTCTCATTCAGAGAGCAGAGACCCAAACGGGGCTCTGAGTCTGTCAGACGGTCTGAGATCTACCGTATCAGCAGAGATATCACGTAATGCACAGCAGGCTACAGTGCAGGTAGATTATTTTCTGAAATATCGTGACTTTATTCTTGTAATAGCGTATTATCACTTTATTTTTCTCAAAATATCACGACTCCTCCAAATCTCAGAGAACACAGATGGGATGAGATATATTTGAATGTGAATGTGCACAAAGTTTTGGACATGAGCAGAAATCTTGCTCAAACACCTGAAATATTACAGTCCAGGAGTTTATTAATACATTAAAATGAATAATGTATCATTGAGGTAAATAATTGTCATATGCACATTTAAGGAGGTTACTTCCCCAACAAAAGAAGCAAAAGAGGAGGGAGGAGTAAATGATGCTAGGCTACATGTGTGCTGACTCAGATATAATTAGAAAAGTTGATCTACAGGAGAATAAATAGATGAAAGCAATAGGCTACAGAATGCCTCAGAGCCTTACTGCTAAATATTCCATTATGTTTTTAGATTTTGATTGTAATCTGTTTCCCTTTACATAAAGATATTTCCAGCATATTGATTCAGAAAAAGGTAGAAATAGGTGCATACAAATTCACCAGAATGCAGGAAATGAAGTGTTTAATGCTCAAAATGTTCAGGGGGTTGACCCCCCCACACCCCCCATCATAACACATGTTAAGCATGTTTTGTTGACTTGTGGATAGGCCCACTGATGTTCAGTGATTTTAAAAGTAGCCTCAATTAGGCCTGCATGAAGTTAGAAATAATTTGCTGTTGCAAAGAATCGTTTATGAATGCACTTTTTAAAAAGTTGTGGAAATAAAATGTCTTCAAATACAATATTAAAAAATAGTTACATTTTATCAGTTATTGAAACTTATCATTGTCTGGGACACACAAAAGATGGCATGTACTGCAGAGGCGTGTGTGGGTTAGGGCAGGCGGACGGGATTTTGGGGAAGGGGGGGCTCGGCTGTCCTTAACTACTCTAAGGGGAGGCTCACATTCACCCAATTTGAAAACCCCTGCTGTAGAGTATAGAAATAGCTACTATTGATACTCAGTCTCTTGGGTCTTGATGATGGGGTCACATGGCCTTGATTGATAACGTGATCAATAACAGTTGCCCGAATTTCATCAGAAACCTGAGCCCAAGAAACAACCAAGAACAACACAAACGCTGCACCTTTAAGGCCTGCAGACTGATCTATAGGGCCACATGGTCCCACCCTGCAGACTGATCTATAGGACCACATGGTCTAACCCTACAGACTGATCTATAGGGCCACATGGTCTAACCCTGCAGACTGATCTATAGGGCCACATGGTCTAACCCTGCAGACTGATCTATAGGGCCACATGGTCTAACCCTGCAGACTGATCTATAGGGCCACATGGTCTAACCCTGCAGACTGATCTATAGGGCCACATGGTCTAACCCTACAGACTGATCTATAGGGCCACATGGTCTAACCCTGCAGACTGATCTATAGGGCCACATGGTCTAACCCTGCAGACTGATCTATAGGGCCACATGGTCTAACCCTACAGACTGATCTATAGGGCCACATGGTCTAACCCTGCAGACTGATCTATAGGGCCACATGGTCTAACCCTGCAGACTGATCTATAGGGCCACATGGTCTAACCCTGCAGACTGATCTATGGGGCCACATGGTCTAACCCTGCAGACTGATCTATAGGGCCACATGGTCTAACCCTGCAGACTGATCTATGGGGCCACATGGTCTAACCCTGCAGACTGATCTATAGGACCACATGGTCTAACCCTGCAGACTGATCTATGGGGCCACATGGTCTAACCCTGCAGACTGATCTATAGGGCCACATGGTCTAACCCTACAGACTGATCTATAGGACCACATGGTCTAACCCTGCAGACTGATCTATAGGGCCACATGGTCTAACCCTGCAGACTGATCTATAGGGCCACATGGTCTAACCCTGCAGACTGATCTATAGGGCCACATGGTCTAACCCTGCAGACTGATCTATAGGGCCACATGGTCTAACCCTGCAGACTGATCTATAGGGCCACATGGTCTAACCCTACAGACTGATCTATAGGGCCACATGGTCTAACCCTGCAGACTGATCTATAGGGCCACATGGTCTAACCCTGCAGACTGATCTATAGGGCCACATGGTCTAACCCTGCAGACTGATCTATGGGGCCACATGGTCTAACCCTGCAGACTGATCTATAGGGCCACATGGTCTAACCCTGCAGACTGATCTATGGGGCCACATGGTCTAACCCTGCAGACTGATCTATGGGGCCACATGGTCTAACCCTGCAGACTGATCTATAGGGCCACATGGTCTAACCCTACAGACTGATCTATAGGGCCACATGGTCTAACCCTGCAGACTGATCTATAGGGCCACATGGTCTAACCCTGCAGACTGATCTATGGGGCCACATGGTCTAACCCTGCAGACTGATCTATAGGGCCACATGGTCTAACCCTACAGACTGATCTATAGGGCCACATGGTCTAACCTTGCAGACTGATCTATAGGGCCACATGGTCTAACCCTGCAGACTGATCTATAGGGCCACATGGTCTAACCCTGCAGACTGATCTATAGGGCCACATGGTCTAACCCTACAGACTGATCTATAGGGCCACATGGTCTAACCCTGCATACTGATCTATAGGGCCACATGATCTAACCCTGCAGACTGATCTATAGGGCCACATGGTCTAACCCTGCAGACTGATCTATAGGGCCACATGGTCTAACCCTACAGACTGATCAATAGGGCCACATGATCTAACCCTGCAGACTGATCTATAGGACCACATGGTCTAACCCAGTGCAGACTGATCTATAGGACCACATGGTCTAACCCTGCAGACTGACTGCTAATTGAAGATCTGTGTGAAGGAGTGTCCAACAGGTGTTCAGTGATGTCATACTGATGGAGGTAGTTTCTAATAGTTAGGAACAGATGCTTTCTGTTTGGTTACCATAGCTAAAACAGTTTGGACTGCTGAAATGACATCCGTGTTAACTGTTCTGCTAAAGGGTGGCGGAGGGGGGGATGTGTCCATCCAATGAGAAAGGGTTAACACATCTGCAAGCGGTGTCTTCTGCTCTGCTGAGACGGTGATGATGAAAACCGAGTGGATCCCAGTTTTTTTTAAGCAGGTCAAAGCAATCAAGAACAACTGTAAACAACGGAAGAAGCTTCTCGTTGGGTAATTACAGTTAAAGGTCTAAACATGTCACAGTAGTCAGGTTACTGTGATTAAAATCACACGACATGGGACTGACCTGGATTCACTGATGGACCAACAGTTGTGACCTATCACGTATATATATATATATATAATCCATCATACAGTATATAATCCCTGTAGTCTGCACTAATCCTGAGTAATGATTCTCCGGGAACCATCACCTTATCGTGGTGGAGAGGTTTGTGTGTCCCTATGAACCTGAGGGCTGTGTTGCCTGGAGCTTCGTGCTCCTGGTAGGGTCTCCCAAGGCAAAGTGGTCTCAGGTGAGGGGCCAGACAAAGAATGGTTCAAAAACCCTATGAAAAAACGAGGTAGAGATGATGTGACCCTGCCCGGAGGAAGCCCGGGGCCCCCGTCTGGAGCCAGGCCCAGATGGAGGGCCCGTCAGCGAGCGCCTGGTGGCCGGGTTTGCCACGGAGCCCGGCCGGGCACAGCCCGAAAAAGCTACGTGGCACCTCTCTCTCCAACCCATGGGCCCACCACCTGTGGGAGGAACCGCTGGGGTCGGGTGTGCTGCCACATGGGTGGCAGTGAAGGTCAGGGGCCTCGACGGACCAGACCCGGGCAGCAGACGCTGGCTCTGGGGACGTGGAACGTCACCTCTCTGTGGGGGAAGGAACCGGAACTTGTGCGGGAGGTGGAGCGCTACCAGTTGGATCTGGTGGGGCTTACCTCTACGCACAGTCTCGGTTCTGGAACCATACTCCTGGATAGGGGTTGGACTCTTTTCTTCTCCGGAGTTGCCCAGGGTGTGAGGCGCCGGGCGGGTGTGGGGATACTCACAAGCCCCCGGCTGAGCGCCGCTACGTTGGAGTTTACCCCGGTGGACGAGAGGGTCGCCTCCCTACGCCTGCGGGTTGTGGGGGGGAAAACTCTGACTATTGTTTGTGCGTATGCACCAAACAAGAGCTCGGAGTATTCGGCCTTCTTGGAGACCTTGAATGGAGTCCTGTATGGGGCTCCAGTGGGGGACTCCATAGTTCTGCTGGGGGACTTCAACGCGCACGTGGGCAATGATGGAGACACATGGAGAGGCGTGATTGAGAGGAACGGCCTCCCTGATCTAAACCAGAGTGGTTGTTTGTTGTTGGACTTCTGTGCTAGTCATGGATTGTCTATAACGAACACCATGTTCGAACATAGGGATGCTCATAAGTGTACTTGGTACCAGAGCACCCTAGGCCAAAGGTCAATGATCGATTTTATAATCGTTTCATCTGATCTGAGGCCGTATGTTTTGGACACTCGGGTGAAGAGAGGGGCAGAGCTGTCAACTGATCACCATCTGGTGGTGAGTTGGGTCAGAGGGTGGGGGAAGACTCTGGACAGACCTGGTAAACCCAAACGGGTAGTGCGGGTGAACTGGGAACGTCTGGAGGAGGCCCCTGTCCGACAGACTTTCAACTCACACCTCCGGCGGAGCTTTTCGTGCATCCCTGTGGAGGCTGGGGGCATTGAACCCGAGTGGACAATGTTCAAAGTTTCCATTGCTGAAGCTGCGGCGGGGAGCTGTGGTCTTAGGGTCTTAGGTGCCTCAAGGGGCGGCAACCCACGAACACCGTGGTGGACACCGGTGGTCAGGGAAGCCGTCCGACTGAAGAAGGAGTCTTTCTGGGATATGTTATCCCAGAGGACTCCGGAGGCAGTTGCAAGTTACCGAAGGGCCCGAAGGGCTGCAGCCTCTGCCGTGAAAGAGGCAAAGCAGCGGGTGTGGGAAAAGTTCGGAGAAGACATGGAGAAGGACTTTCGGTCGGCACCAAGGTGCTTCTGGAAAACCGTTCGCCACCTCAGGAGGGGGAAGCGGGGAACCATCCAAGCTGTGTACAGTAAGGATGGGACGCTGTTGACCTCAACTGAGGAGGTAATAGGGCGGTGGAAGGAGCACTTTGAGGAACTCCTAAATCCGACTAATACGCCCTCTATGGTAGAGGCAGAGCTGGAGGATGATGGGGGATTGTCGTCAATTTCCCTGGTGGAAGTTGCTGAGGTAGTTAAACAACTCCACAGTGGCAAAGCCCCAGGGATTGATGAGATCCGTCCAGAAATGCTTAAAGCTCTGGGTGTGGAGGGGTTGTCTTGGTTGACATGCCTTTTCAACATTGCGTGGAAGTCGGGGACGGTGCCTAAGGAGTGGCAGACCGGGGTGGTGGTTCCCCTTTTCAAAAAGGCGGACCAGAGGGTGTGTGCCAATTACAGGGGTATCACACTTCTCAGCCTCCCCGGTAAAGTCTACTCCAAGGTGCTGGAAAGGAGGGTTCGGTCGATAGTCGAACCTCAGGTTGAAGAGGAACAATGCGGATTCCGTCCTGGTCGTGGAACAACGGACCAGATCTTTACTCTTGCAAGGATCCTGGAGGGAGCCTGGGAGTATGCCCAACCGGTCTACATGTGTTTTGTGGATCTGGAGAAGGCGTATGACCGGGTCCCCCGGGAGATACTGTGGGAGGTGCTGCGGGAGTATGAGGTGAGGGGATCCCTTCTTAGGGCCATCCAATCTCTGTACGACCAAAGCGAGAGCTGTGTCCGGGTTCTCGGCAGTAAGTCGGACTCGTTTCAGGTGAGGGTTGGCCTCCGCCAGGGCTGCGCTTTGTCACCAATCCTGTTTGTAGTATTTATGGACAGGATATCGAGGCGTAGTCGGGGTGGAGAGGGGTTGCAGTTCGGTGAGCTGGGGATCTCATCGCTGCTTTTTGCGGATGATGTGGTCCTGATGGCATCATCGGCCTGTGACCTTCAGCACTCACTGGATCGGTTCGCAGCCGAGTGTGAAGCGGCTGGGATGAGGATCAGCACCTCTAAATCGGAGGCCATGGTTCTCAGCAGGAAACCGATGGAGTGCCTTCTCCAGGTAGGGAATGAGTCTTTACCCCAAGTGAAGGAGTTCAAGTACCTTGGGGTCTTGTTCGCGAGTGAGTGAGTCGGAGAATCGGCGCAGCGGGTGCGGTATTACATTCAATTTATCGCACCGTTGTGACGAAAAGAGAGCTGAGCCAGAAGGCAAAGCTCTCGATCTACCGGTCAGTTTTCGTTCCTACCCTCACCTATGGTCATGAAGGCTGGGTCATGACCGAAAGAACGAGATCCAGGGTACAAGCGGCCAAAATGGGTTTCCTCAGGAGGGTGGCTGGCGTCTCCCTTAGAGATAGGGTGAGAAGCTCAGTCATCCGTGAGGAGCTCGGAGTAGAGCCGCTGCTCCTTCGCATCGAAAGGAGCCAGTTGAGGTGGTTCGGGCATCTGGTAAGGATGCCCCCTGGGCGGGAGGTATTCCATGCTTTGGAGGTGTTCCAGGCACGTCCAACTGGGAGGAGGCCTCGGGGAAGACCCAGGACTAGGTGGAGGGATTATATCTCCAACCTGGCCTGGGAACGCCTCGGGATCCCCCAGTCGGAGTTGGTTAATGTGGCTCGGGAAAGGGAAGTTTGGGGTCCCCTGCTGGAGCTGCTACCCCCGCGACCCGTTACCGGATAAGCGGACGAAGATGGATGGATGGATGGATGTTGCTGCTCAGTAACTCACCACCAGCAGCTTCTGTCTGCTGTTAAATTACAGCCACTGATGGATCCAAGTCTGCTGTTTTCTCCTGAATATCTGGGTTCACAGACAGAGGATAATATACTAATAATATAATGTATGTATATACATATGTATGTACACGTATATGTATATTGGGTTTATATACATATGTATGTATATGTATACTACATACATTGTGTTTATATATGTGTGTATATATATGTTTGTTTATGTGTGTATATATATATCAGGCTTGTGCAAAATTCAGAATTTCAGAATTGGCCTCCATTTAATTCATGAATTGGAATTTGAATTGAATTGACTCCGCCCCACAGGAAGGTGAATTGGAATGACAGGAAGTGGAATTAAATTCATGGCAAGTCCCCACAGTCCCACACCAGAAAGAATGTGTTGAATCTCACATCCATTCAGTGTTAGGAAGGTTACTCTGGAAATGTAATTGCTTACTGTTATAAGTTACCCATTATAAATGTGGTTTGGATTACTTTATTTGGATTACTTTATCAATGCAAATCAATTTCCTTTTAATTTGATTAGTAACTAATTGAATTACACATTTTACCTCAGTAATACAACTAAATGCAATTACATTAATTTTGTAATTTAATAACATAATTTCATTATACGTAACTAGTCACTCCTCAACCCTGCATGCATTTTGATCCAAAATGTATGTTTTAAAGTGAATAATGTGCATTACACGTTCTTGAGTAGTGACCCCAACACTGATGATATCAAATATCAGTAGCATAATACCATCAAGAGATGGTTTTCAAAATAAAAGACTGTCTGTCTGTTAACTTCCTTGTAGATGCCTTTTGAAATGTGAAGTGTCCTTGATGGAGCCACAGACTAGAGCACTGCAGTGCTTATGGCTCTGTGGTTTCCAGGTGTTGGTGTTGGAATTGGTTCTCCAAAATGAACTAGATGACCTGTTAGGCCTGCTACTATGTTCATGTCACTGTTATTACAGGTTATTCCATGCTGTTATTACAGGTTATTACAGGTTATTCCATGCTGTTATTACAGGTTATTACAGGTTATTCCATGCTGTTATTACAGATTATTCCATGCTGTTATTACAGATTATTCCATGCTGTTATTACAGGTTATTCCATGCTGTTATTACAGATTATTCCATGTCACTGTTATTACAGGTTATTCCATGTCACTGTTATTACAGATTATTCCATGTCACTGTTATTACAGATTATTCCATGTCACTGTTATTACAGGTTATTCCATGCTGTTATTACAGATTATTCCATGCTGTTATTACAGATTATTCCATGCTTATTCCATGCTGTTATTACAGGTTATTCCATGCTGTTATTACAGGTTATTCCATGTTGTTATTACAGATTATTCCATGCTGTTATTACAGATTATTCCATGTTGCTGTTATTACAGATTATTCCATGCTGTTATTACAGATTATTCCATGCTGTTATTACAGGTTATTCCATGTTGTTATTACAGATTATTCCATGCTGTTATTACAGATTATTCCATGCTGTTATTACAGATTATTCCAGATTATTCCATGCTGTTATTACAGATTATTCCATGCTGTTATTACAGGTTATTCCATGTTGTTATTACAGATTATTCCATGCTGTTATTACAGATTATTCCATGTCACTGTTATTACAGATTATTCCATGCTGTTATTACAGGTTATTCCATGCTGTTATTACAGATTATTCCATGTTGCTGTTATTACAGATTATTCCATGCTGTTAATACAGGTTATTCCATGCTGTTATTACAGGTTATTCCATGTTGTTATTACAGATTATTCCATGCTGTTATTACAGATTATTCCATGTTGCTGTTATTACAGATTATTCCATGCTGTTATTACAGATTATTCCATGCTGTTATTACAGGTTATTCCATGTTGTTATTACAGATTATTCCATGCTGTTATTACAGATTATTCCATGTCACTGTTATTACAGATTATTCCATGCTGTTATTACAGGTTATTCCATGCTGTTATTACAGATTATTCCATGCTGTTATTACAGATTATTCCAGATTATTCCATGCTGTTATTACAGATTATTCCATGCTGTTATTCCAGATTATTCCATGCTGTTATTACAGGTTATTCCATGCTGTTATTACAGATTATTCCATGCTGTTATTACAGATTATTCCATGTCACTGTTATTACAGGTTATTCCATGTCACTGTTATTACAGGGTATTCCATGCTGTTATTACAGGTTATTACAGATTATTCCATGCTGTTATTACAGATTATTCCATGTCACTGTTATTACAGGTTATTCCATGTCACTGTTATTACAGGTTATTCCATGCTGTTATTACAGGTTATTACAGATTATTCCATGCTGTTATTACAGGTTATTCCATGCTGTTATTACAGGTTATTACAGATTATTCCATGCTGTTATTACAGGTTATTCCATGTCACTGTTATTACAGATTATTCAATGCTGTTATTACAGATTATTCCATACTGTTATTACAGATTATTCCATGCTGTTATTACAGGTTATTCCATGCTGTTATTACAGATTATTCCATGTTGCTGTTATTACAGATTATTCCATGCTGTTATTACAGGTTATTCCATGCTGTTATTACAGATTATTCCTGTATTGTTATCGTGATCTGAAGCTCAATGCTGATGCTGTCATGTAAATAGTTTTCTAATCAGCAATAAATATAACAATTTCTGATCAACCCATATCAATTGCATGCTTAAAATAACATACCGGTTAAAGCCCCGCCCATTTCAAGACAACCCGACCCACTTCTGGGTTAAATCCCGCCCACTTCCGGGTTAGGCCCCGCCCAGTCCGAGTACAGATACAGATAATTCATATGGTTAACAGATACAGATACAGATAATGCTGTACTCGCTCATCCCTAGTATATACTGTATGTGTGTATATGTGTGTATATACTGTATGTGTGTATATGTGTGCATATATGTGTGTACTGTATGTGTATATATATATATATATATATATATATATATATATATGTATGTCTGTATATGTGTATGTATATATGTATGTATATGTGTGTGTATATATGTGTGTATATACTGTGTATACTAGCTACTGAGCATGTGCGACTCCCAACAAAGATGGAACAGAAGTGAGAGGTCTCACTCTGTAGCTAAAACAGAGAGCTCAACACACAGGGTGAAAAGAGGAGCTGCAGCAATGTACAGTACAACAAAAATATATAGATATTTTTTTTATTAAACCATGTAAACCTATTCTGGTACAACCTCTAAATACAGTTATGAACCTGAAAATGAGCATAATATGAGCACTTTAAGAGAAAAGTCAAATATCTTTGACTGTATTACTACTCTCATATAATCTTCTCAGTTACAGTTCGACATTAAGCCCTAAAAAAGTTCCTTATCCATCAGAGAGTTTAGCACATCAAAGAAAACAAAGATTACATTTTTAAAAGTAGGTACCACACATGAAAACACTCTGCTACTGGGGGAATGTCTGAGTCTTAAAGTCGGTAAATCTGCCAAATTCTGTGTCGCTTAATTACATTTTGAAAAACAGTTTCCCATCTTTTGGGGTTTTGTGCACAACTAGACGGGCCAAAACTTAATGTTGACCTAAACTGATATGAAGGCCGGATCAAAAAACTAATGTCAAATGTACAGCACCACAGCATGTATAGCTGTTGCTGTACTTCCCTAGAAGGGCTTTTAAACAGTCACACATTTAAACAGCCACGTTAAAATACATGACGCATATAAACATATAAGGCACATACATCTGTATCAGCTCATTTAAATATTCACGTTACTGTATTGTGTCAACAGTTAACTTCATTAATATTGGATGAGGAGTTTTCTTCAAATGTTCCACCAGAACCAGTTCCTTCCTGAGACTATTTAGCAGAGCCACCATCGCTGCGTCTGGAGCTTAGCCCCGCCCACGATGATTGTGATTGGTTTAAAGAAATGTAAACAACCCAGAGAGTTAATTCTCCTCTCCCAGAATGCATCTGTGGTGCAGCCAGACTCGAGGCTGAGCCCTAACATGTGAGACTCAACATCTAATGGCGTTTTTCTATTACGTGGTACCTGCTCGACTCGCTTCGACTCGACTCGCCTCGACTCTACTCACCTCGACTCGACTCGCCTCGACTCTACTCGCCTCGACTCGCCTCGACTCTACTCGCCTCGCCTCGACTCGCCTCGACTCTACTCGCCTCGACTCGACTCGACTCGACTCGCCTCGACTCGCCTCGCCTCGACTCGACTCGCCTCGACTCAACTCGCCTCGCCTCGCCTCGCCTCGCCTCGCCTCGCCTCGACTCGCCTCGACTCTACTCGCCTCGACTCGACTCGACTCGCCTCGACTCGCCTCGACTCGCCTCGACTCGACTCGCCTCGACTCAACTCGCCTCGACTCGCCTCGACTCTACTCGCCTCGACTCGACTCGCCTCGACTCGACTCGACTCGCCTCGACTCGCCTCGACTCGCCTCGACTCAACTCGCCTCGCCTCGCCTCGCCTCGCCTCGACTCTACTCGCCTCGACTCGCCTCGACTCTACTCGCCTCGACTCGACTCGACTCGCCTCGACTCGCCTCGACTCGCCTCGACTCGACTCGCCTCGACTCAACTCGCCTCGACTCGCCTCGCCTCGACTCGCCTCGCCTCGACTCGCCTCGACTCTACTCACCTCGACTCGATGCACTGTGCGTTCGTTTTCCATTGCAAATTTTAGTACCGCCTCAGCGTGGCTGGTCGTCATAGCGGCGCTGCAGTAAACTGCCGTGACCTAATGCGACACACACAGAGCGTCGAAGGTGTGTTGTTCCCAGAAGACACATTTAGTTTCTAAAGAAGCTGGAGGCAGCAAACAGCTGGCTGAACTATTTGAAGATGGCAGGTTTGTTCAGGACACCCCCGTCTGTCGCTTTCACGTCACCTTTTGGCATCTCCTCAGCTCGCTGGGAACCTCGACTGAGGAGGTACTACATAAAGTACCTGTTAGCAGGTACCAGGGACTTTTTATCAGAATTGAAAACCAAAAAAGGCGAGTAGAGGCGAGGCGAGTCGGGCAGGTACCATGTGATGGAAAAACACCGTAAGACTCTGGTTGTGTCCCCCCCCAACCTTCAAATGCATCTGATGTTATTTCATTTATAAGTCTCGGTGATTGGCCCCTGTATTAATACATTTCCATGTTTAGTATCATTATTTA
>NC_050180.1:27475521-27498021 GCF_008315115.2 Sander lucioperca
ACAAACAAACTGGTGGGCAGAAATACTGCACATACAGCGAGTTTGAACATGTATTTAGTTAAAAAAGCAACACAGCGGCTGCTTTAAAAGAGAGAATTTGCGTGGGAGAAAATTGCTGCTAGAGTAAATGCGTTAGTTCCAATATAGTGTATTAATATCATATTTAATCATAAGTATAATATTACTGGTGAAATGGTATTGAACCTATAATCTATAAAAGTCCTAGGCCTACTAATCCCATTCTGAGGCTGCAGCACCATCATCAACAGAACTATAATTCATAATCTTATATTTCAAAGGGTTTACATCATTCACCTGCAATACTGTGGAACTCTTTTTTAATGGCTCTTACTGGTTTGTGTCCAGGGAACACTACACAAACGTTTAAAAAACGTTTCAGAGTGAGTCCCACTCTTCTGACGGCGCTTTGCTACAGTAGCTTCACCAATACGCTCCGCATCACCAATGTTGTAAAGAAAACTGTTGTTTGCAAAAACATGTAATGTGACACAAATAATGTGCTGGGATGTAGAGCATGTCCACGATGGGTGACGTTAGAGATATGAGGATGATAAGGTTATGTAAGCTACATAACTGATAGACTGGGAAGAAAAAAACGGTACCGCTCAAATAGGTATTTATCTGGAAATTAAAATGCGTCGGGGCCTCAATATCATCTCCTGACGTATGTTTAACTCCCTGCAAAGTAAAACAGCTTCTACATCACCAGGATCGTCGACAAAAGGACATTGCATGTTTTGAGAAAAAAAAACGTTTTATAATCCGCCTAACATGGTTAATAAACCAACCCTGTTTTTTTATTCATGACGATAACAAACTGCAATTATGAATGATGAAATGAAAGAGAGCTGTGTCAGAGGGAGGAGACTGAAAGAAGAAAACCTGTTCCCGACTAGGTTAGGTTCACAGAGTCCGAGGTTAAGTTACCTCTCTTTCTGAAAAGGAAAAACCAGAATTACCCTCATCTCAGGGTTAACAAACTCAGAGTTTTCACTAAACCTGCTTTCTGAAATGGACCTGTCATTCGGTACCTCCATTAGCTGTATGTGTGTTTGTGAACTCCTTTGCTGCCTCCTTCTTAGCCTCTGCTGGGCTCCCTCTTGCTCTGGGCTATCCTTTTCTCAGCCATCTGATGCACGAGTCTTCAACTTCACCCAGGCTATTCAGACCGTAAAGCAGGTTCTCAGGCTGGCTGTGGGAGAGCTGTCTGGTCTGTTGATCCTTGTCAAACTGAACACAGAATGAGAGCCATAACATGGGTGAGAAAGATGTGGTAAGGTACAGATGATAACGTGTGATACTGTAGGGTGAACATCTATTTACTTTAGCTTTCTTTATCTTCTTGATCTTCTTATCTTGGTATTCTTTCTTCCATCTTGCCTAAACAAGGATTAAAGAATTAGGGTGAGATTTGAACATTACTGTAACAGTAGTATACATAGATTTATTTGTGGAGGCTTGCCAGCATTGACCACCAGGTATTTATTTATTTTGATTTACAGCAAAAATTAAACTTAAAATACATATTTAATTACTGACTGAGTGCAATTGTCTGGAAGAAGAAACAGTTAGAAATAGAGCAGGTAGCCTATATCTTATTTCTGAGTTTGTTCAATTCCCTGTCCATTTATTTTTATGTGGAAAGCGGGAATGGAAATATTCTCTCTGGAAAGACAGAATGGTAATGTTAAGTTGGACACACTGAATCATGAGTGAAAATAACGATCACGTTCAAATTAAGATGTTGTGGTCCACAAAGCAGACGCTCCGTTTAATGGCAAGTTGTGACTTGTTGTTGTTACAACGTGTGGTTCACTGTTCATAAAGTAGAACCAACGTAAAGTTAGTCAGCTGAGATAGCTTATGTAAACTTGAGGCATAACCTCAAGCTAGGTGGTAACGTTAAACGGCGGGTTACCAGTTAGTTAACAGTAATGTTAACTACTAGCGTTAGGAGCAACGGAGCGTTATAACGTTTCTTTAATTACTAGTATTAGCTAGTACCCAGCAAATCAAGCTGACCTGCTAAACTGTCTAACTGTCTAGTTAACTGTTATATATTTAGCTAGCTAGCTAAAATTACGATTGGTGCATGGTTCACATTCAAGGCTAACATTACATAAGGACAGTCTTAATGTAACGTTAGCTAACGCCAGACACACTTTGATAAGGCACATAAACGGCAAATGCTAACGTTATCCCTGCTGACATTTTAAAATTGTGAAACGTATGCAAGTGTTATCTTAACTCGTGTCCAGTTGATATCTCGTGAGGAAACTGCATGTACATAAAAAGAAGAGTATTACTTTACCTTAAGTGAAAGCTGAATTTGAATCATCGTGGAGAAGTCCTGACTCCTGCGTTACATTATTATCCACACTGTCTCTGCGTCGAGATGAGTTTGACGTTAGCACAGCCCCCCATGAAGTCAAACAATATCATTGGTCAAGATCGTCTCTGCCCGGCATGATTCATCCAATGATTGTGCAACATTCAATTATTTGAATCTGCGCGCACTTTCCTGAAGCAACATAGACTAAAGAGACCATTTCTGTTTACATTTCTGTTTTTTCAACCATTTTAAGGTCTTACATCGCTTCACGCCCTGATTATCAATGTTCACGTTGATGCTAGAAGCCTTGGTTGAACTGTTGAGCCCTAGCATCCCTTCCCAGTCTTTCACACATTGCATGTATTGCTAAATTGAAATATATATATATATATATATATATTGAAAATATATTGCACACCAACGTAAAGCTTTATTCATACTGTGTCCTCCCTGTCTTTAGTCACCGTATATTACCTCAGCCCATGAAAAACTCTTTGTTCCCTTTGACCTGTAGAAAGTGGGGAGAGGCTAAATGATTTGAGGGAGCAGTAGACTGCACAATGACCTTGCATTTTGTTGAAAACTGTGACTCACTTTGGGTCTTAATATTAAGAAAAATTGTTTTAACAACAATTTTAACTTCATAAGGAAAAGAACGTGTATGCTACATATTCTATTTGAAGTACACCAAATACATTAAAAAGAGGTCTGTCCCGCATGCATATTAGTTTCTGACTGTGGGGAATTGGGAAAAACAGTAAAAACGTCCCCAAATTTCTGAATTGCTTATTTTCATAACATTCACTGAGCCTTGCCTAAAACAGTTTGGAGTTTGTATTGGAAGACTCCAACGTTTTTAAAGTGGATTAACAGCCTTTTATGAAAAGCCTACTCCTTCAGTTTTGAAATGAAATCACAGATAATTTCTCAAATAAGCATAATGTTGCAGATGTCCATACTGTTTGTCGGTAGGCATGACTTTCATAGGAGGGGACACACTTTCCTATCAACGCAGGGTTGAATTAAACTGTATGAGGGTTGGAACTAGCGGAACAAGTTAGGTTAGGTGGTGTGCAAGTTAGGCAAGCAGGTACATACTGTATTTGAGGTACTGGTGTGCATTAATATTGATTTTCCACCCCTTATAAAAGTGTAGCATAGCTGTGGCACAGGCAATCCATTGAACTTATTAATGTTACACCTTAATGAAACACACATTGCCCAATATGTGCATCAATGCCTGTGTAACCATTGCAAGTCAATGGAAATTGTAGTGTAATTTCAGAGGCAGGGGTGGTCAGATCACCGAGGTCTTGGTGAGGCATTTAAGGTACCGGACATGCATGAATATTCATTCTACCCCACATAAGAGGGAAGCTCATGCTCTGAGCTGTTTGCATGACATAGACAGGAACAAACACCAGAAGCCAGAGTGGACACAGTATGAGACATCACCGCAGACATCAGCAAAGTAGTCAATGGAAAAAGATGTTGGGCCATGAATCTGAAATAGGCCCATGGCCTCCACGGAAGTGAAATGAGGCAAGAACATCAGATGGCCCCTAAAATATTAGGATGGTGAAGATGTAGGCTTACCCAGGCTGCAGGCTGCCTGGCTCTCTGTGTACTGTATCGTCATCCTGTAGGCCTATAGGGTTGTGGGCCTATGTGATGTGAACTGTGGCTGCACGATTCTTTTGTCAACTAATTTGCCAGACCAAAACATGATTATATAGTGATGAGCATATCACAGACTTGGACTAAAATAGACATCATGTACATCCAAGGCCTGTAGTTTAGGTTGACTCTTGTCTCTTATGCATTCCCATAACTGAAGCTATGGCTTTGTTTCCACAAATATTTAGGTGAAAGAATGTTTATTTTTACAAAGACAGATCTAAATACAGCATCTTTGTCACCAGTGGTGATTTGGTGCAGTAGTCCTATAGCTTTTTAAGCTTGTGTGCTGCCAAGTTGTTTTACTGTTTGTATTACCATAAATATGCTTGCAAAATATTACAGTAGTGTAGTTTCTAATATAATTACATTGATCCAACTATAATTGAGAACAATTGCTTGTGGGTTTTTGCTGTGGAGTTGTTGAGGCCACGGTTCATGTCAGCCTCATTCAATGCATTAAACGGGTATGGCTGGTCCTACCTGTCTCAGTACCTCTGTTAACCCCTCTTCAAATAACTGCAAAGCTAAATACAAGTCCTACTCTATTGCTAGAATTTAGTAGACTTGCATTAAGAGACACTGGCCAGGATGAAGTTTGACAGCGATTAAAACACTAACACACAGTATGAGACCACATTGAATAAGCTAAAATGGACCCCTATACATTATACCAATATTTACCCTATGAAGAGTCTCTGATGCATATATTGGATAGTTAATTGTAAATATTGTCAAATATTTTTACAAAGTAAACACACAGTACATTAATGGGATAAGTCTGTAGATATATTGAATAGTTGCTTTTAATCACTATAAAGTATTGTTTGTATGAAGTAAACCTGATATATTAATGATTAAAGTACAGTATATTAGATAGTTTCTTTTTAACACTATACAATATTGTTTATATAAAGTAAACCCTTATACATTTATGGGGAAAAGCCTGTAGACATAATGAAGAGTTGATTGTAACGTTTATATAAAGTAATGACTATAAAATAATGGTTCTGCAAGTTATTATCACATATTGTTTTTTGTACAGTAGAAAACCAGTATTAAACAGGAATTTACTGTAAATTGATTGGATAATCATGTAAAATAAATGCCTAAAGCTTTTAAGATACTATTAATGGGCTGTCAAATAGGGTAATTTTACATTAATTTGACATGTAAATAACTATAAATGAATGTTTATTTAAAGTAAACAACATACATTAATGGTAAAAGTATGTAGATATATTGGAGAGTTGCTTGTAAATACTCTCAAATATTGTTTATATAAAGTAATGACTATTATTACAATGTTTCTGGAAGGTATCATTCCATTATCTTCTCTTTTTTGTACAGTAAAAACACAGTATTAAACAGGAATTTACCGTAAATAGATTGGATAATCATAAAATAAACGCCTAAAGGAGGGTATTTGAAAGTCATTTTACATAATTTTTATGTGTTTTACATCCAGGAATCTGTACTTTAACAGGGAGTTCTTGTGGATGGATTGAATAATCTGTGAATTTACCAAAGAAAACCGTATGAAAACAGCAGTTTTCATTTAAATTATGTAATTTTAAGGTATTTTGCAATATTTTTCAGTGTTTGTACAGATTTATACATTTGTTTAACATTCTAAATATGTTTTTTGATTACAATTCTTTTTAAATCTACAGTAGTTGGACTGTGAAAATACAGAAAATGTACAGTAGATATCTGTATCTAAATTACTTATAAATTTAAATTTAAATTCTTTGTAGAATAACATAAGGTTTTTTACTGTCATTTCACGGTAAGTGTTTGGCAACTTTTGCTGCCAGACTTTTTACCGTTTTTTCACGATTGTTTTTTAACGTTTCTTTACATTAAATTTAAGGTTTAACAGTAAAAAACCAGAAAAAGACCTCAATTTTACACACCGTAAAATTATGTTTTTTTTTTTGTCTTTTTACATAAAATTCAATGTAATTTAACTTTCAAGACCGTTAAGCAATGGAATTATCCTGTTAAACAACTATATTATCTCATTATATCAATATACAGACTAAAACCTTAATTTAATGAGTTTTTTTTTAAATAAAAGTATTTTTCTGTATTTTTCTGGCATTAACACTTAATGTAGAAAAAACGGAAAAAATCCGTAAAATTATACAGTGAATTCCAGTGAAATAACTTTTTTTTTTTTACAGTGTAGAAGTAGCACAATACTCACTTCTTAAGGGTATAAGTAGCACAATACTCACTTCTTAAGGGTATAAGTAGCATAATACTCAGTTCTTAACGGTATAAGTGGCACAATACTCAGTTCTTACAGTTTTTTACAATTGCTTACACACTAAATTTAAAACTTTCCCACAATTAGCAAAACCTTACACTCAAGGAGCAAAACACTGGCCTAGATTTGCACAACTGTAAGCACATGGTCAGCTTCACACTTTTTGCAAAACATCACACACAGCGATTTGCAAAACACTAAACACACTTGTATGCATTTGACAGAGACATCTATCATGATGTCATTTCCTTGCAATTTCAAAGCAAAGGGTTTCAAATGAACACACCCATGAACCGATTGGTTAAACAGCCACCAGGTACGCAAACACATGGTTGCTTAATTGTAGACACACCAATCAGGTTTAAGCACTATATAAAATGCAGCAGGTAAGTTCACCTGCCTTCAACCAAAATGGAAGGTGTCAGAAG
Source organism: Sander lucioperca (assembly GCF_008315115.2). Lineage (NCBI taxonomy): Eukaryota > Metazoa > Chordata > Actinopteri > Perciformes > Percidae > Sander > Sander lucioperca. The sequence continues at coordinate 27,482,252 of NC_050180.1, forward strand.
AAGAGAGTGAGAATCCACAGAGGAGGAGAAGGAGGTAGAGGAAGAGGAAGAGGCCCAGCCAGAGGTAAAGGCCGAGGTGGAGGTAGAGGAAGAGGGAGAGGGAGAGGGAGAGGGAGAGGGAGAGGGAGAGGGAGAGGAAGACCTGAAGCCGGAGAATATGCTCAAAGAAGAAGAGGACCAAATTTATCAAATGAAAGTCGTGCAACACTAGTGGACCATGTTGTGAACCACGTATTGACGCTGAGGGAGGCTGAACTAAGAGTTCAGACAAATCTTAGTAGATATACAGTGGCATCTGTCATAAGGACATTTTGATAAGGAAACAGGTAAAAGAAAATCTGTCTACAGTTACAGTAATCAGCTGCTCATTGTATGCACCATATCAACACTTTTGATACCCCTCCCTGTGACATTTGAGGATTGAGGGTCAGAATGACAAGGAGGAAGGGGGCCCATATTCACGCGAGGGTTTACGGTCTCCGGCCCCAGGCCCAGGTACCCCTCATTCAGGCCATGTAGGACGCCTGTGACCAAGTCGACGCCCCAGCTGTGCAAGGATGGATTCAACATTCAAGACGGTTGTCTTGCCAATGAGGATATTGCCTGTGATGTTGATGAAATTCTCTGGCCAGATCCAGCTAGGCGAAGACATAATGTCTAGTATTTTCTGTACTTTTTCAGATCTTTTTTTTTGTTTGTTGTTTTTTCTGTGATTGTAACCTGTACTAGATACCGTATTTTATGATTGTCTGTTGTTTGCGGAGCTCACAGTGTTATGCACACTACTGTAGTAGCTGTATGAAAACTGGGACATGTTTTGTTGTGATTCTCCATGTTGACATGTTGACTGATTTGGGTATATGGAGAGAAATAACATATTTTCCTCAGTCTGCAGCATTGATCTTGTGTAGTGTTTGATGAACTTATTGTATATTTGTACTTTCTCTGTGTACTTCATTTACAGTACTCTAATCACTGAGAAGTAGAATTGCTAAAAGTGTTTTGGGTTATCAACAGCAGTGTGTATCTGGTTGAAATGTAATTAAGTCAAATGAAACGTGTGTGTTTCATATGGTAACAAAATGTTTTTTATAAATGAGTGTGTAGTTTTTGCAAGAGTGTTTCGTTTTGCAAAGGGTCTGAGGTGTTCTGATAACTGGGTGTGTGGTTATGCTAACTGTGTGTAGTATTTTGAAAAAGTCCCTGTTTTCAAAATTGTGCTTAAGCAATTGAAAAAAACTGTAAGGGTATAAGTAGCACAATACTCAGTTCTTAAGGGTATAAGTAGCACAAAACTCACTTTTTAAGGGTATAAGTAGCAGCGTCTCTGCCATATGTGGCGGCTGCCAATAATAGCAGACATGGCACAGTACTTAGCAAGTTGTTTAGCCTCTTTTTGGCCATCCCAAGTTGTTGCAGCCCTCTTACTACCAACCTGTGTGTGTTTCCTAGGCTACCAAATATGAAAACTAGTAGCGTGCACCTATAGCCTAGCTCTGAGATGGTGTTTAGGAGTGGTTGGTATTTAACTACCTTGGTGTAGAAAGACTCCTCCATGCTGGAATCAAAGCTGCAGCCTACCTCCAAAATGTCCACCTCACTGGACTCCTCATTGATAATAATAACATCTGGTGTAAGAGAGTACTAGAGGTACTACTGCAGTACTGGAACATGGATGGTTTTACCTGAGAATGTTTGTACATTCTTACTGAGAGAGGGAAGTGGTTTGATATGTCTTCCACTATGAGGTCTTCTATTCTGTCATGACGTGCTATGTACACACACACAAACATACACACACACACACACACACACATATAGACACACACATACACACACACACATGCACACACACACACGCACACAAACGCACACATATACACACACGCACACACACACATACACACACACACGCACACATACACACACACACACACACACACAAACACACACCGAGGTTATAATCGTTAACGAAAACGAACGAAATAATGAAAACTAGGTGGGAAAAAACATTGTCGTTAACTGAAATAAAAACAAAAACGAGGCATTACAAAAAACGATAACTAAACTAAAACTGTAATGTCTGTTTGCAAAACTAACTAAAATAAAATAAAATAATTAAGTAAATGTCCTTAATTTTCGTTTTTGTCAATGTCTTTCATAGAGCAAATAACGTTATATCTCTCCGACCATGACATTTCCCGTAGAAAGTTTCCGACTGGGAACCCAGAAATTCCGACATTTCATGTCAATTTGAACGGCAGTCCTATGTGATTATGACATTATGATAAAAGCAAGTGCCTTGCAGTGGAAGGTGGTAAAATATGTGGTCAATTTATTACAGGGAAAAATCTCACGAATTTGAAAGTACATTTGAGAAGCGCGCACAAGCTAGGAGGCTAACCTAGCTTACCTTAACAAGGTAAAGGAGAACGCAAAGCCCCCTTTCCCCGAAACAGAAGCTAACCCCGGTAACGTTACGGGCATAGATGTATGCATACAGGGCATGGATGTATGGGTACAGGGCATGGATGTATGGGCCCAGGGCATGGATGTATGGGTACAGGGCATGGATGTATGGGTACAGGGCATGGATGTATGGGTACAGGGCATGGATGTATGGGTACAGGGCATGGATGTATGGGTATGGGTACAGGGCATGGATGTATGGGTACAGGGCATGGATGTATGGATACAGGGCATGGATGTATGGATGTATGGGTACAGGGCATGGATGTATGGATACAGGGCATGGATGTATGGGTACAGGGCATGGATGTATGGATACAGGGTATTGATGTATGGATACAGGGCATGATGTATGGGTACAGGGCATGGATGTATGGGTACAGGGCATGGATGTATGGATACAGGGTATTGATGTATGGATACAGGGCATGATGTATGGGTACGGGGCATGGATGTCAGGGCATGGATGTATGGATACAGGGCATGGATGTATGGGTACAGGGCATGATGTATGGATACAGGGCATGGATGTATGGATACAGGGCATGATGTATGGGTACGGGGCATGGATGTCAGGGCATGGATGTATGGATACAGGGCATGGATGTATGGGTACAGGGCATGGATGTATGGATACAGGGCATGATGTATGGGTACAGGGCATGGATGTGTGGGTACAGGGCATGATTTATGGATACAGGGCATGGATGTATGGATAAAGGGCATGGATGTATGGGTACGGGGCATGGATGTATGGATACAGGGTATGGATGTATGGATACAGGGCATGGATGTATGGGTACAGGGCATGGATGTATGGGTACAGGGCATGGATGTATGGGTACGGGGCATGGATGTATGGATACAGGGCATGGATGTATGGATACAGGGCATGATGTATGGGTACAGGGCATGGATGTATGGGTACAGGGCATGGATGTATGGATACAGGGTATTGATGTATGGATACAGGGCATGATGTATGGGTACGGGGCATGGATGTATGGATACAGGGCATGGATGTATGGATACAGGGCATGGATGTATGGGTACAGGGCATGGATGTATGGGCCCAGGGCATGGATGTATGGATACAGGGCATGGATGTATGGATACAGGGCATGGATGTATGGGTACAGGGCATGGATGTATGGGCCCAGGGCATGGCTGTATGGGTACAGGGCATGGATGTATGGATACAGGGCATGGATGTATGGATACAGGGCATGGATGTATGGGTACAGGGCATGGATGTATGGGTACAGGGCATGGATGTATGGGTACAGGGCATGGATGTATGGGTACAGGGCATGGATGTATGGGTACAGGGCATGGATGTATGGGTACAGGGCATGGATGTATGGGTACAGGGCATGGATGTATGGATACAGGGCATGGATGTATGAGTACAGGGCATGGATGTATGGATACAGGGCATGATGTATGGGTACAGGGCATGGATGTGTGGGTACAGGGCATGATTTATGGATACAGGGCATGGATGTATGGATAAAGGGCATGGATGTATGGGTACGGGGCATGGATGTATGGATACAGGGTATGGATGTATGGATACAGGGCATGGATGTATGGGTACAGGGCATGGATGTATGGGTACAGGGCATGGATGTATGGGTACAGGGCATGGATGTATGGGTACAGGGCATGGATGTATGGGTACAGGGCATGGATGTATGGGTACAGGGCATGGATGTATGGGTACAGGGCATGGATGTATGGGTACAGGGCATGGATGTATGGGTACAGGGCATGGATGTATGGGTACAGGGCATGGATGTATGGGTACAGGGCATGGATGTATGGATACAGGGCATGGATGTATGGGTACAGGGCATGGATGTGTGGGTACAGGGCATGATTTATGGATACAGGGCATGGATGTATGGATAAAGGGCATGGATGTATGGATACAGGGCATGGATGTATGGGTACGGGGCATGGATGTATGGATACAGGGCATGGATGTATGGGTACAGGGCATGGATGTATGGGTAAAGGGCATGGATGTATGGGTACGGGCCAGAAGAACGTTCCTGGATCCCTGCCATCCAGATCCTGGACAACACTCTCCTGAAGGACTTCTACAGGGCCGACCCGGACAAACCTGGCGGTCCGCCTAGAGGCGTCCGTTGAGGAGGGGGTACTGTTATGGTTGGGGTCGGCTGGCTGTGAGTCTTTGTTCTGTTTTCTGATTTCCTAGTGCCTATTTTATTTCCACCGTCAGTTTTCTCTGTTTGCTTTGCCTCTCTCTGTGTCCCCTGTGTTTTCCCCTCCTCCGGCCTGCTCCTGCCAGCTGACTACACACACCTGCTCGTCATTCCACAATCACCTCTCCCGCCGTACACACCTGCCAGCCATCTACAATCAAGCCCAGTATATGAACCCCGGATCCACTCACCATCTTCGCTTGATCGTTGCTTCAGTCATTCTGGTGACACGCAAATACAAGCTCTCTGAGAAAACTCTAGTACTTACCTGTCCTTGTCTGTCGCTGACTCTTTTTGTTTTTTTTCTGCAGCCATCCACCCGCTTCCAATACCTCCAGTCGGCTGGCCTCACCATTCGGTCCCCCTCCCACGGCTCCCTACTCCATCCTGCCTCTGCTCCTGTACTGCCCTGCCTTCGCTCCAGCTTCCAGCCACCATCCACCTCGACTCCCATCTTCCCCAGACTCCAGTGCCTCCTCTTCGGCTCCCTTGGTCCCGGTTTCCCTGCGCACCCCAAGCTCCCTCCCTATCCTATCCCCTGGTAGCTCCCTCACCATCCTATCCCCTGCTAGCTCCCTCGTCGTCCTATCCCCTGCTAGTTTCCTCACCATTGTTGGGACCGTCGAGGAGGTTAAACATAATCTTTTTCAAGCAAAAGATTTCCAGCCAACATGTGCTCAGAGACAATGGGCCTGAGACAAAGAAGGGCCTACCTGGAAAATTCCGATCCAGGTCTCCTCAGGAAAGATGGTTCATCACCCATTTTCTAACAACAGCCTGCATGCAGACCTTGCAGCCTAAAAGTCACACCCAGGTGCTACTGCACAAAATGGCTGAAACACCAGGAGGTCCTGCATTCCCATTGGCTCCTGGGACCATAAAAACAGCAGGGAGCCAGGTCCGGTGGCCTGATCTATAAATAACCTCTTCACCCCCCACTTCTCGTCTTTTGCCCTGTGACTTTGGTCACTACAGCATAACACACAGAAACAAATGCTTTCCACCTCAACTCCAGTTGACGACAGGTCAGCATGACAAGTTTGTTCTAAAACTTCCATTTTTGAAATAAAGTGGATTTAATTTCGGTGCTGGGAGCACCGTGGATCCTCTGAAACCACTCGCCAGTGTTTTCATATCTGCAGGAGAAGGAAACAACGTTTTTCTTCTCAAGTCGACTCTAGCTCTCTTCCTTCTGCTCTTTTTGGAAGGAAAGCTTCCTCTGATCTGCTGACGAGCAGACACGGACCCCCGTTTCTTTCGTGGAAACCTACGGACAAACGGACTGAACACAGAGTAAGAAGGCTTACGTCTGGGCAGAGATAAATAGTGTGTTTTATTAATGAGTAATTTGCTATTGCTGCTACTTTGTGTTACCATTAATGTGATCTGATTAATACAGCGCTACTGCTGCGCGTGTAATGTATTAATCTAGGATTGTGACCGCTGAGTCAAATCTATTCTGTGAATGTACTCTGATCATGGTGCATTGTTGATATGTTGTGTTGAATATAATGTAGCTAGGGTAACTGTAAATGCTATATTGCTAGCTCCTTTCACGGAGTTTAGGTGCTGTACACCGGAGTGGTTATAATGAACGTCCCCTCAGTCAGACGAAATTCTCAGAGTCTGCACCTAATTCCACTTTAGTCCAGACGTGAGTTGACTGAGAGGGTTGGTCATTATCGGTAACCAAGATCCAAGTATATAAAAATATATCTCTTTCTCTAACCTTTCTGTCACACACACATATATGAATACATAGCTAGTTACACACACGTGCTAAAGTGAACAGCTGGCCAACAGCTAGTCACGTAGCTAGCTACAGAACGCACACTGCTTAACAACTGCGTTCCTCAGGGTGTCCCTTTGCGTCGACCATACGGTAGCCTGAATGAGCTAATGGCTAAACTTGGGCCTAGCCTAGCAATATTGGGGGTGAAACAGTTTTGTGCAGCTCACAGGAGTAGCCATTTTTGTAGTCTTTGGCTAGACTACGCCTCGTCAACCCCCCCTAATCTTTCACACCCACACACACACACACACACACACACACACACACACACACAGAGGGTCTCCCCACATGCTGTTTTGTTTTTGCTTTGTTTTGTTGTACTTAAAAGAAACGTATATTGGTTTTATTGATCAAAGGATTATTGATTGGCCATTGATAATTTTGAAGTTAATAAATTCTACTATACTTTAATTAGCAGTTGTTTGTGATTATTTGTATACTTATTTTATTAATTGCTGGTTAAACACAGGTCAGTGCTCGGATTTCACCCTTCCACTGACAATGAGACTATTCCACAGTTCAATATTGGCCCCTGAAGTTTCAGGGTGGTGCCCCGTTTTGATTCTTTGTTGATTTGATAAAGTTATTACTAACCATATTCCTAACTTTATTAATATTGATAAACATCTTTGATAATATGCCAATAATTGAATCTGTACCCCTACGAGTATCCAACACCATCCTTTCCCCTGCTAGCTCCCTCACCAACCTATCCCAGCAGTCTCCCTCATCGTCCTACCCCAGCCCCAGAGCCCTTACTCCTGTCCTCGGCGTCCGCCTCCCCACTCCTTCCACTTCCCTCTCCCTCAATAAAACTTGTTTTTTCCTGCTGAGCCTAGCGTTTGGGTCCGTTCTGTCTTCATCACAACAGCAAGTCCTTTTTCCTAATGTTAAGTGGTTGGGGTTTGCTGTTTGGGCACATTGTTGACATTGGGGAACATGTGGTTTTTCTACCAGGCCAAGATATAAGCATGTCCACCTGAAAAATATCAGTTTCTTCACCACCAGCAACATCCCTGGTTATGACTCTACGTATGTGCACATTCCTCCTGGAGAACCAGGTTCACCTGGGAAGGTGTTTACAGTTTCAATGACCTTTGAGATGACTGGTAGGATGTTGATAGGTGACTAACTACTAACCTGTTTATCACCAGATTTATACACATGGGTTATAGCAGATTTATACACATGGGTTATAGCAGATTTATACACATGGGTTATAGCAGATTTATACACATGGGTTATAGCAGATTTATACACATGGGTTATAGCAGATTTGTACACATTGGTTATAGCAGCCTTTATAGCAGCCTTTATAGCAGGCTTTAAGGCACTGGGAAAGTTGCTCTCATTATGTATGTACGTAAGTTGCTAGAGAGTATATGAGTGGGGGTAGTAATGTAATGTGATCATTTATATTGTTTAAATAAGATAATGTTATTATGGAGAAGGAAATTAGTAAATCCTGAGTTAGTGCAGCCGTGTAAGAGGCTGACGTGTGTGTGTTCTGTGATTTCAGGAAGACAGAAATAAAAAAAATGTTGATGAAAATAATAACACCTGCACACTGACTGCAAGCCACAGAATTTATTCATCACAAACATGCAAACATGCAATTCCATGTATGTGTTGGCCACTAGGATCAGATCCCAGCTGTCTTATAGAGACAACAGTCTTCATCAAATACAGACATTAACTGTCAAAGAGACCTGCCAACAGATTATAACTGGACATCCCAGACTCACTGCTTTCTCTAACATAGTTTTACATTTTGTAAATGAAGTCGTCTCCAAGGTTGATCATTTGTCTCAGTGCGTTCAGGATGAGAGTGTCGACATCATCATTGATGTCGGTTTCATCACTGTAGTTCTTCACAGGAAAGATGTAGTTCTCTGGGACTCCCACTGCTGCGCTGAAGTCTTTCACCTGAGTGGTAAACAATGGGACTTATGTGGGTTTCTGTGCTCATATACTGAACATATTTGGACTACAGAGTTAAAACACATGAGGTTATATTTATGTACGAACTCACCTTTTTCTTCAGGTTCTGGCTCTTGTACACATTCTTCAGATCATTTTCAGTTTCAGGACAGGCTAAATCAATGTAGGTGCCTATTGCCATTTGGGGAATCCCTGCAGACAGAAACACTCAGTATTTTAGTTTTTTCAGGAAGTTTCTGTTCATTAAATCCAACAAACAACTATAAAAAACTATAAACATGTCTGAACAAGCTCTCAGTAAAAATGCAAACTTACGTCAGGAAAAAGCTTAAATCTGACCTGAAACCTGAACATTATTTGAGTTTTTTAGTCCTGATCTTTGTATTATGGGCTGTATCAAACTGTGATAAATTATTGAGTATGGACTCAGTGTTAAAGTGCTGAACTCCTGTTTGAGTGTTGGAGTCTGACCACTGACTTGAGATCAAGTTAACCTGCTTACCCAGCTCACTGGCTGCCTCTCTGATGTCTGCCATCTTCTTCAGAACTGAGTCTGGGATTTCTGCTGAGTTAGCAGAAAGCACACAAACCAGAACATGAACTTGGTCGTCTGCAGAGGGACGGGGGTTGTAGCCTGGGTCATCATCAGACAGTGGAGAGGAAGGCTTGAACTGGAAAACACAATTACATTATGACACTGTGTTTAAGAGTGTAAGACGATTACTGGTTGACTTTTGGAAAGATGTTGCATCCATTGAAGTTAAAATAATTACACATCAACAGTGAAAACACTTTGAAATGTTTTCTCAATTCCATTGTTTTTGTGATTGTTAGGAGGTGAACTGGTGATCCAAATCTGAATGATTGCACAGCCCTAGGCAAGGTTATAATGGTTGACTAAACTATAATAGCCCTGCTGGTGTTGCAGCAAATCAACTCTTACTTCATTAAAATGACAAACGTCATGTTAGCTGACCACTAATTCATGTTAAAGAGCCCCTGTTAAGCTTTTTTGGATTTTCCCCGTATTTTAGTGTGCTGTATAGTTTTTGTGTATGTAATAGATATATAAAGTACAAAAGAACACATTTCACTCCAAATGGATCTTTCTCTCCCCCAGAGAGCACTTGTTCTCAACTGCCTAAAACGTCTCGCCCACATTCCTCTTTGAAATTCCTCGTTAATGATCTTGTTGATTGAGAAAGCCAGCTGAGTTTTTCAGATGTGCTGCCCATATGAGCAGCCTCAGCCAGCGCAGCCCACCAGCTGCTTGTTTGTAATTTGGTTGACCAATCACAACAGAGTGGGCCAGCTGACCAATCAGAGTGCACCAGGTTTTTCAGAAAGGCGGGCCAAGTTCAGACAGTGATTCAGACAGAAGAGTTGCAGCAATGGGCAGTAAGAGAAACATAATATGTTTGTTGAACATCAAAGCATGTAAACCTATTTTAGTGACCCCCAAGAGTACAGATATGATGCTGATGCAGTATAATAGGGTCTCTTTAAAGTTGACTAAAGTGAGAGTGGTACCTGGTAACCCTCCTTCACATGTCCTTTCAGGGTCAGCTTGATGTCGTCAGAACTGATTCCATCTCCATCCTTCAGATCCATGACGTCATTGAAGACAAAATGACAGAATGACTCTGGGTTTCCTTCTTCTTCTCTGATTTTAAACGTTTCATACTGTAACACACAAAGATTAAATACTCGTTTTAATCACAGTAATCTACAGATTTATGGTTCTGCAGTGTTTATTCTGTATGACGTCCCTGATACATTAATGTCAGACTAAACTCTGTTTATTCTCATGCAGATCATTTAGTTAGGGTTAAGTTGGGGGAAAAGTTAAAGAGAAAGATTTATCAAACAGCCGATGTTGCTTTAGAGGTTGATCTAAAGTTGTCTTACTGTTCCACTGTAACTTTTGTCAGAGGTCAAAGCAGGAGTAGTCACTCTGCCTCGTATGACGCTGCTGACAGACTTGATGAAGCTGGACTTTCCAGCTCCGTTGGGTCCGTACAGAAGGATTCGGACATGTTTGATGTCCTCGTTTCCAGGCTTATACTCCTTCACATACTGGAGATCCCTCGCATTGTCTCTGTTAAGACAGGATCACATTTCATTTTAGATTTTAAAGAATTCCCCAAATTTCTCCCGCTTGATAGAAGTCCAGTTTCCTTTCATAAAGTGTAACTCGTGTGTACGTTTGAAACTGAATTCCAGCCGCAGGTTTGGTTCCGACCTGTGGCCCTTTGCTGCATGTCACCTCCCTCTCTCTCACACATTCCTTACTTAATCCCTCCTATCAATAAAGGCAACTAAAGCCAATACTACACTTGTGTAGATTATGTTAAATAGCAGAGAGCAGAAACAAGTCAAAGTGAACTCACCCCCAAGATATTTTCCTCCATGGTTCACTCACAGCTGAAGAGGAATTATGGAATTACTTAAATTGATTAACAACATGTATCGTTTTATATAAATTATGATTATAATAAAAGTCTGAAGGTTGTTTAGAAATAAACTTCATATCTTACTGCGAGAAGGCGGCATCGACACTACAAAGAAACACATTTAGAAAACATGTAAATATAGTCTGCAACACTTGGAATTATACAGAATAAATAAATACAGTTAATATATTGCAAAGTTAAGTTGACTTGTAGAATGTATTTGTTCACTCAAAGCTGAAGAGAAAATTGTGTAATTATTAGGTAATAGGCAAATGGAGTTAAACAAAAGGATTAACATGTATAATTCAATATGAAAAAATATAATAAAAGTTCAAAGTTCAGAAATAAACTTCATATCTTACTGCATGAAGGCGCGGACCTCAGGTGTACTGTAAAGAAAAACATTTAGGCATCATGCAACATGTTTCACAGATTAGTGTCAGTAATCAGAGTGAACTCAGTGTGTGAATGGGACCAGAGTCACATCGTCAAATCATTATAGAAATCTGTGTCGTCTAGTTTGTGTAAACTGCACTACTAATCCTACTAGACAATGAAAAAAATATCTCAAAACAAATCCTTCCTGTTATTTAAAGTCTCACTTCATTTATAAAATAATTAAAAACACATATATTGCAAATATTTAAAGTATTAATAATTATAATATAAAACAACAAAAACTTCCAGTCTATTAATCACAACAACACAATTCACTAAGAAACATACTTACCATAGTTTCCATCCCCACTAACATAGGCACTAGACTGGTTCCCCATGGTTTAGCTGTTGTTGATCTGCTGCAGAGACCAGAACTCAGAGCCTCTTTATAGACCAGATCCTCCCTGTTTCATCAACCATGGGACTTACTTTATTTCTTCGTGTTACTAACTTAGGGACTGTTCCTTATTTATTGAAGGGGCCACTGGAGGAGTTTTGGGACCTTTAGCCAAAAAAGACATGACCCCCCCCACCTTCTGTAATGGTTTACGCTTCGCAAATATATACAGATTCCCATTGTTTTATTACACCATGACATAGTGACTAAACCTCTGCTTTCTGATCTGACACATCACACTCCTCTGGTGGGGGGGGGGGGGGCCATTTCAGTAGATTAACTCACTAACATTGTTATGGTGGGGGGGGCCATTTCAGTAGATTAACTCACTAACATTGTTATGGTGGGGGGGCATTTCAGTAGATTAACTCACTAACATTGTTATGGTGGGGGGGCATTTCAGTAGATTAACTCACTAACATTGTTATGGTGGGGGGGCCATTTCAGTAGATTAACTCACTAACATTGTTATGGTGGGGGGGCCATTTCAGTAGATTAACTCACTAACATTGTTATGGGGGGGGGCCATTTCAGTAGATTAACTCACTAACATTGTTATGGTGGGGGGGCCATTTCAGTAGATTTATTCACTAACATAGTTATGGTGGGGGGGCCATTTCAGTAGATTAACTCACTAACATTGTTATGGTGGGGGGGCCATTTCAGTAGATTAACTCACTAACATTGTTATGGTGGGGGGGCCATTTCAGTAGATTAACTCACTAACATTGTTATGGTGGGGGGGCCATTTCAGTAGATTAACTCACTAACATAGTTATGGTGGGGGGGGGGGCATTTCAGTAGATTAACTCACTAACAGCGCTGGGCAAGTTACTTCCAAAATGTAATACATTATAGATTACTAGTTACTGTCATTTGAGAGTAATTAGTTATATTACAATATTACTGTCTCTGAATTGTAATGCGTTACACTACTTTTGCATTACTTTTGAGTTACTTTCACCAAAATAACAGGGGAAGTTTGATTTGGCAGCTAGCTTGTGAATTTCACCACCGGATCAATAAAGTCTCGTCTTTATCCACTTTAATACATCATAGATTATTCATATTTTGTATAATTAATATAAATATGCAAAGTAACTAAAGCTATACAAAATAGATAAGTAAAACATATAATAGGCAAGTAGGAGAAAATGAAAATACTCAAAAGTACGGCATTGTTGTAAAATGTTTTATAGCACTTGAATAAGAAATTTATGTTGTTTAGTTTAAAACACTCTAAAGGAAATGTTCAATTATAGTGTGATTAAAACTCACTATTAACATTATTTACAGTACTTGATTTACAGCTGATTTGTGAAAAGGTAGCCTACACAACCTTATTTAACAGTAATTTAGTTTTACTGCGAAACATCACAGGAAGTGCTTTTATTTTGAAGTAGGTTACATGTCCGTCAGGCTCCAGTTGTTCACTTTCTTGTTTGTAAAACTGCAACATATTGAACAGTAAATGGTCACAGTAAAAGACAAGCGTTTTTGGTCGTCATTCGAAGCCATTCCACTACAGGCAGAGTTACTCTCCACGGCTGATAAAATGTAATGATATTTACGTGTAGCAAGCCTCAACATTAATTCCTGACATGTTTATATCTGAGAGCCGCTAATTTCCAAGTCACAAACCGTTGGGGTATAAGTCGAATTACATTGAACAAACCACCCAATGAAAACTGTATTTTTTTTTTATATTTAAAAATAAAAAACTGAAAATGCACTGTTCCAAATTATTATGCACAACAGAGTTTCAAAGCATTTTATAGGTTGTAAAGATCTGAAAATGGTCATTTGCTGAATTTGCAGCATTAGGAGGTCATATTTACTGAAATCAAAAGCTATTTCAATCCAACCCATCTTAACAGCTTCCATGTTAACATAGGAGCCATTCTTTGATTTCACATTCACAGTTCTTGCATCCATTGAATTTGTGAGTTCATGGAGAGTTTCTGCTTGAATGTATTTGCAGGATGTCAGAATAGCCTCCCAGAGCTGCTGTTTTGATGTGAACTGCCCCCCACCCTCATAGATCTTTTGCTTGAGGATGCTCCAAAGGTTCTCAGTAGGGTTGAGGTCAGGGGAGGATGGGGGCCACACCATGAGTTTCTCTCATTGTATGCCCATAGCAGCCTATGACACAGAGATATTCTTTGCAGCATGACTTGGTGTATTGTCATGCGTGAAAATGATTTTGCAAGGCACAGTTCTTCTTTTTGTACCATGGAAGAAAGTGGTCAGTCAGAAACTCTACATACTTTGCCAAGGTCATTGTCACACCTTCAGGGACCCTAAATGGGCCTACCAGCTCTCTCCCCATGATTCTGGACCAGAACATGACTCCTCCACCTCCTTGCTGATGTCACAGCCTTACTGGGACATGGTGTCCACCCACCAACAGTCCACTGCTCCATCCATCTGGACCAGCCAGGTTTGCACGGCACTCATCAGTAAACAAGACTGTTTGAAAATTAGTCTTCATGTATTTCTGGGCCCACTGCAATCTTTTCTGCTTGTAAGGAGAGAAACTCATGGTGTGGCCCCCATCCTCCCCTGACCTCAACCCTATTGAGAACCTTTGGAGCATCCTCAAGCAAAAGATCTATGAGGGTGGGGGGCAGTTCACATCAAAACAGCAGCTCTGGGAGGCTATTCTGACATCCTGCAAAGACATTCAAGCAGAAACTCTCCATAAACTCACAAGTTCAATGGATGCAAGAACTGTGAATGTGAAATCAAAGAATGGGTCCTATGTTAACATGGAAGCTGTTAAGATGGGTTGGATTGAAATAGCTTTTGATTTCAGTAAATATGACCTCCTAATGCTGCAAATTCAGCAAATTACCATTTTCAGATCTTTACAACCTATAAAATGCTTTGAAACTCTGTTGTGCATAATAATTTGGAACAGTGCATTTTCAGTTTTTTAATTTTAAATATTAAAAAAAAATACAGTTTTCATTGGGTGGTTTGTTCAATGTAATTCGACTTATACCCCAACGGTTGGTGACTTGAAAATTATACTGACTGTCATTTGCATTGACTATTTAGGAAAATCAGTGAAAAATATAATTTGCATAATAATTTGGAACACAGTGTACTTTTTTTTTTTTACTAAAGCAGTATATGAAATCAGATGTATTACCTACCACCATTTAGTTGTTTTGTGTTATTTAAGATATTTATAAAATATCTGATGATGCCAGACGTAGTTATTCCACTCATTTTACCTGTTTCAGCCACCAGGGGGGCAGCTCCCCCTGTCCCCAGCAAACTCATGGGTCAGACCCATCTGGTAGAGGGGGCCGAGACTAAGAGCTTGCTCCAAACAACCTGAGATTACAAAGCCACGAAGACACAACAGGGCGAGGACTGGACGGGAGCTTTTTCCCATCTGGTGGTTATTGTTAGAAAATGTAAAAGCACACAACGTGTTCGTTTGATTCCTGAGGACGAAGGAGAAGGCTAGAGTCCAATTGAAAGTTAAGCAAAAGGTTTAATAAACAACATGGTGAAAACGACATGACAAAAACAAATGTTACACTGCCAGCAGTGGACTGCAAGCATGCTTCCTTATGGGGTCACAATTTTGCAGTCTAAACAATACAAAACAATACATCAATAAAACACTGCCAGCAGTGGACTGCCAAACATGCCTCCCCTTCCAGAGACACATTCAAACAGTCCTTAACCATTGTGAAGTTTCCAAATGTATCCTAAGGAGCTGAGGGTGGTTCCTCAAATTACATCCCTCCGTATTGGTCAGATGTCTTCAAAGGAAAAGGTGTTCCTACTCCATGTGTCTTGTGGCCACACCCGGCCACAGGATCTCACCAAGTCAGTGTCAGTTGTTTCCAAACTACAGGAATACTCATTCTTTGTCTGGCCCAACAGGGGATGGCTCTCAAAGTTGATTAAACAATAGGTCTTCTAGAGCTTCTACCTTTATGCTAAATAACAGACGTGACTTATTCAGTTCTTTAGAAGCTAGGGTTGGGGTGAGGCAGTCGAATGCTGATTAGGTTTAATCAGCATTGAAACAA
>NC_050180.1:27505521-27523021 GCF_008315115.2 Sander lucioperca
TGTGTCCGCTTCACGTGATAGTAGAAGGAGTTATACACCCTGTACTCACTTGGACAGCCATCAATCCCGCACACGACGCGAAAGTCAGGGCTGCGACTATGCATGGTGTTAATGTGACTCAAAAGTTGTTTCAGAGTCAATGCCACAAATATGTAGCATATGAAGCAACGCCCAATCATGTTGGATGATGTCACAGGCAAGAGGACGGTAAACCGGTCACAGGCACAGGTAGGTAGAGCAAGACTGCCGTCCAAACTCGTTACTATGGTTACACCCGCCAGCTAGGTGCTGCAAATGAGAATGTGGGCGTAAACTAACGTTATATGGGACCGACTTGGATTTGAACTAGGATTGACGTGTTTCAATGCAAGTAAATTAAAGCGCTGTATCCAGTGCTCATTCTTTGAAGTTCACATCGCACGCCTTTTGAATGTTATCGACCATTCAAGGTGTTTTCAGTGTTTAATGTGTATCGTTGCAGCCGAACAGAGACAGTGAGCTAACGTTAGCGGAGCTAGCTAGCTTAGCCAAGTCAGCTAGCTAGCTAACAGCTGGAAGAATTGGATGATGTCGCAGTGTCGATTTTAAGGGGTAATGTATGCAAATATTATGTTTTATCATATATGAACGTACGAATGCAGAGGCCTAATTGAAGCTGAAAAAAAGAAGCTAATTGCTTCCTGGTGCTGCTCCACATGTGATCCTACAGCAGCACTGTGGGCCTCAAACTCTTTCTCCCATTTCTCACATCACGCTCCTTTTGTTACCTGTTGAGTGAAGTGTTATGTGTGGTCGGTGAACTGTAGGAACTGAATTGCACTTTGAGGATAATGTATATTATGTTGTGTTCAGACCAAAAGCAAAGTGAATTTTCGCCTCCCGTTACTCGCGCCATTTTGTTCCGGCTAAATTCATAAACTGTGAAGACTAGCTTGTTGGTCACTAGGAAAATTCTTAGTGTGTGGCAGCTCTAGTTATACTAGTAACGTCTATATGACCTACAACAGCAGCCAATGAGGTATCTACATTTCTAACTAAGCTGGTTTTTAATTTAATTTAAATTTAATTTGAATGAAGTGTCAACTTCTAAGGCCGGCTACACACTGACGGCGTCGCGTGGCGTGAGCGTGGCGCGTGGCGGCTGGATTTTTCGATGTCTTTACAGATCAGAAACCTGTCTGATGCACTGCTGCTAGCTTTGTCTGGGCACATGTATGTTTCCCGTTGATAAAATGAAATACCATGTTAAACATAAATGTATACTGATTTGATTACAGCAAAGACAACGTCAGCAGTATTGACGGAAAAATAGGCTACAGAATATTTCATTTTGTATTGACAGGTGCAATATTTGAAAATCATTTTTTATATCTGCATTTATACCAAAACCTAGAGACTTTCAAACATCAACTCTAGGTTTTAACTAGGGCTGAACGATTAATTGCATTTACGATAATATCGCGATATGTTAAAACGCGATTTCCTAATCGCAAAGGCTGCGATTTGGTCACATGACTCGCGAGAGCAAATCAGTCTGCTCTCCGTAGAGAAAGCATCAACTTAGCATGCTAACGCTACGCCGTACCTGGAGCTGATTTCTGTCATTCAAACAACTCTGAGTTGTAGTTTAAAACTTTTACAGCAATTTTAATAAAATGAAGGGTTTTATTCTGGTTCGAGTCCATATGTGCAGTTAATGAATACAGACACGCAGAACTGAAGGCTCGGTTGGCAACTAGCGCTGATTAGCGGTTAGCTCCGGTTAGCGGTTAGCTCCGTTATAAAGATATGAGTGGAGGAGCTGCCACTGAGAGATAAATGACGTTCGGGGAGCTTTCACAGCAGCGTGGCCGCGGTGTTTCAACGGTTTTATTAGTACAGTTAATCCCACGGCAAGAACACCAGCAACTAGCTAACGTAACGATAACCTCTCTGAACAAGAACACCAGCAACTAGCTAACGTAACGATAGCCTCTCTGAACAAGAACACCAGCAACTAGCTAACGTAACGATAGCCTCTCTGAACAAGAACACCAGCAACTAGCTAACGTAACGATAGCCTCTCTAAACAATAACACCAGCAACTAGCTAACGTAACGATAGCCTCTCTAAACAATAACACCAGCAACTAGCTAACGTAACGATAGCCTCTCTGAACAAGAACACCAGCAACTAGCTAACATAACGATAGCCTCTCTGAACAAGAAAACCAGCAACTAGCTAACGTAACGATAGCCTCTCTGAACAAGAACACCAGCAACTAGCTAACGTAACGATAGCCTCTCTGAACAAGTGCACACGGCAGCACGTAACTTCACGAGGGGGAGGGGCTGGAGGCAGCTCCTCTCTGTGCACTGTAAAAAAAAAAAGAATACACTGTTGTGTGTGTGTATATACTATAATTTTACTTATTTAACTGTCTAGTGTGTAATTGTGTGTGTTCATACTATAAAATGATTTATTGTTTGTCTTTGTTGAATAATACAGAAGACAAAGCTTAAAAAAATAATCGAATCGAAATCGCAATATTTGGGAAATAAATCGCAATTAGATTATTTTCAAAAATCGTTCAGCCCTAGTTTTAACATAAATGCAGATATAAATGTAATTAAACAAAAAAAAAAAGTTTTTCAAATATTGCGCCTACTTTGCCGTCAATACTGCAGACGTTGTCTTTGCTGTAATCAAATCAGTATATATTTATGTTTAACATGAAGTACACTACTGCTTGAGTGCAGTAAATTAATGGGAAACATACATGTGTACAGACAAGGCTAGCAGCTCCAGCGCCGCGTCAGACACCTTTCTGGTGTGTAAAGACAGAAAAATCCACGCAGCCGCCACACAACAGAAACGCCACGCTCACGCCACGCAGGCAGTGTGTAGCCGGCCTAATAGTCTCATTAAGTTTCATTTCTAGGGCACTCTTTCATCTTGCTATGTTTGTCTTCTAATGTTTTCATAGCTGCAAACATCACAGAGACAATGATGGGCACCCTGTCTCGTGAAGACTTGCGGGATCTTTTCCCAGGCCCAGAGAAGTTTTTACGGAGAAAAGCGGTCTGGCGTGCCTGTCATGGTGCATCGGAGGAGGTCAGTTTCTCAGTAAAGTGGCCTAAACTAACCGCCTTTTTAATTTGGCAGCAGCAGATTGAGCTACAATAACAGCACAGTATTTTTGGAACAGGCATGGTGGTCTACATGTGTGTTAAATTCAGTTTAGATTAATTGTTAGGTGTTCAGTTAGTTGATGTAAGCGATTTCACCCCTAAAATGGAATATTGCTTATTTATACGTGTGCAAAGCTGTCAATGCTACATTGCATTTTGTGTTGTCACAAAAAACAAAAATGTTGCTTTTTGCAGTAGTTCATTATCTTTTATTTGACAGGAGTCTGGCCAAGAACACTCACAATTATCGGGCAGTTCCTCCTTTAATGCATCACTCATGCAACAGACATCCACTCCTGTGAATTCAAGTCCTGCAAAGTACAAAACCCCTGAAAAGGTTGTGAAGTTATCCTTTCCAGAATATGTATTGCACACCGACACAGAACGTGAGCAAGTCCGACAACACTACTTTGAGTTGTCAAAGAGAGGCGAACAGCGTAACTGCCAGATGTCAGAGGAGCTCAGATGCCGCTCATTCGAAACACCATGACCAGTATGATTGCAATCCTGAGGGCAAAGGGGGATGGAGAATCACACAGATACCCATCAAAGGCAGAAATTACAGCAATGGCAAAGAGAATAGTACTGTACTACCCCATGCTGCAGGACCAAGGCCTCCATACATGGGTAAGTGAAATGCATCCAGTTGATGACTGTTTCATGTTGGACATTTTTAGTAGCGATTTGAAAAATTGATTAAATGTCTTGTGCAGGTCACTGTGTACACACAGCTATACAAAAGATTGCAAAATGTGAGCTCCCCCCAAAAAAGAACTCCAGATGGGAGACATTCAAAGAGGTGAGCTGTAACTAATGACTATTTTCATCAAAGATTCCTCTGTTAATCATTTTCAAGATTAATTTAATTGATCAGTTGTCTGGTCAATATGAAGTCCAAGGTGATGTCCTCAAAAGTCTTGTTTGGTCCACAACCTTAAGATATTAATTTCACTGTCATAGAGGACTAAAGAAGCTAGAACATATTCACATTTGAGAAGCTTAAATCATATTTGGACATAAAAAACAAGGGAAAAAAAGAAGAAAAATGACTCAAAATGATCAATCGTGTCATTGTCCTGGGTGAGCTGTCTCTAGTGTTTCCTCACTTCCCGTTTTTAATGACTGCTCTTATTTTAGTGTTTGACTACAACTAAGTAATTGCTTTGGATGTGTGTGGGGGATATTGCTTTTTTATTACGAAGCCCTTTGTGTTACGTTTTGTTTGTATGAAAAGTGCTATACAAATAAAGTCAGATGGATTGATTTATTAGTTGACAACTAATTGATTAACTGACTAATATTTGCAGCTCTTCAAAGAGGCGCTGTCTTGAGCAGCCAACAGACACAGATGAAATAGATTCAAGTGACTCAACAATCATTGTAGATCGGTCCACAGAAGGAAGTGGCAGCCCAGGCTCAGACAGTAAAGAAAGTGAGTTAGAAGGTGAGTTTCAACTTTGCATTTACATATTTGCCCTTGTGAGGTATTTATATTTTAGATAAACTAATAAACCCACTTTATTGGTCAAGATGACAGTCCTGACATGACAGAAGTAAAAGGCTTAAAATGGACATCAGGGGATAGGTATTTACACTACATTTGTACTGTTTTATTATCAATTAGGGGTGTGCCAAAAAATCGATTCACAGAAGAATCTAGATTCTCATTTGCAACGATTCAGAATCGATCTGAAATGTCCAAGAATCGATTTAATAAATAAATAAAATCAGCTGGCTGTTCGCCTCCATTTTTGTAACTAGCCTATCCGGACGTCCGGACGTCACCACGCAGCCAGTTTTTGAACGTGAGCGGTAAATCACTAGAACAAAGAGGAAGCAAATATGGATGAGAGGGAGATCCAACCAGCCCCGTCTTCACTTAAAGCTAAAGTTTGGCGTAATTTCGGTTTTTACCGAATGCCTGGAAGCACTGCGCTGGACATGACACACACAGTGTGCAAGCTTTGCAAAACGAAGACCAAGTACTTCGGCAGCACAACAAATGCGCGAGCTCATATTAATAGGCATCACCTGGAGCTCAGCGACACAGAGCAGCCGCCAGCTGCAGACCAACGCACACTGCAGTGCTTCACGAAACTTCCTGCCAACTCCGAGAGGGCAAAAAAAATAACTCGGTCTATCGCCTGCTTCATCGCCAAAGACCTAAGGCCTTACAGTGTGGTGGAGAACGAGGGGTTCGTCTGCATGTTACAGACAGCAGAGCCGAGGTCCACCATACCGTCCCGCAAGTTTTTCACTGAGACAGCTGTGCCACAGCTTTACAGTGAGACTAAAAGAAAGGTCGCCAGTGCCCTAACCGAAACGACCAGAGTGGCACTAACATGTGATGCATGGACATCAAGAGCAACCAAGTCTTTTGTGACATTCACCGCTCACTACATAACTGATACGTGGGTGCTCGAATCCCGTGTTTTGCAAACTCGTGTGATGCACGAGAGCCATACAGCCGTAAATGTCAATGCCATGTTTCACTCCGTTGCTAATGAATGGGAGCTGACGGTCTCGGATCTGGTGATTGTGACTGATAATGCTGCCAACATGCTCGCCGCTGCACAGATTGACAACTTGGCACACATTACATGTTTTGCCCATACTCTCAACCTGGCTGCACAACGAGCTCTGAAGCTCACCACGGTGTCACGACTGCTTGGGAGGATCAGGCGAATTACTGGTTTCTTCCACCGCAGCGCCATTGCAAATCATGAACTGCTGGAAAAGCAGAAACTTCTGCAGTTACCGGTGCACAAACTGAAAACGGATGTCGCTACACGCTGGAACAGCGCGCTGGACATGATAGAACGATTCCTAGAGCAGCAGCCTGCTATTTGTGCCGCGCTGCTCTCCCCCCAGGTGAGAAAATCTGGAAGTGACATCTGGACACTCAGCGACACCGACATCTCCACTGCTGAGGAAATAGCATCGGCGCTGAAACCAATGAAAGACGCAACCCACATAATGTCAGATTATCACTGAGGTCAGTGTTGTCCCTAGATCTGCCAGCTCCAGAGCTGAAGAGGAACTGAAGAAGTATCTTGAAGCCCCTCCCCTGTCTCTGGCAGAGAACCCGCTCAGCTGGTGGAGGACCCATCAGACAGCTTTTCCTCTCTTAGCTGAACTGGCTAAGCGATACTTGTGTATCCCTGGCACTAGCGTTGCAGCTGAGAGAGTTTTCTCCACCGCTGGAGATATAGTGACAGCACAGCGAAGCAGTCTCACTCCTGCACATGTTGATCAGCTTCTTTTCCTGCAAAAGAACCTGAATGTTGCATCTGCAAATGGACAGTAACCTTGGACACAGTTCATGTCCAGTTTTTTTCATGATTTGTTGAAAATCATATAATCAGTTGCACAGTTTACAGTTCTATTGTTGCAAGAGACACTGTCATGAACATTTCAGAGACAGGTAGCTTAGGGGTACTATTTTTCATTTTGAAAGAAGCACTTTATTTTCATAACTTGTTATTCTTTAAGTTACTGAGTCTGACTGAGAAATATAGATGTTTTTTTTGTCTTCACCGGTTATGTTCTACATGATATTTGTGGTAAACTGCAACTTTCCTGGGAAATGCATCTATTTTCAACCATTTTGTATTATGAAGAAGCACTTTATTTTTGTTCCAACTTATTTTATAGCTAGCTACTAATGAGTAGCAATTGAGAACCAGACAATGATTTTGATAAAAGGCACTTCCCTGAGAATTGAACTTAATAAATGTGAAAAAGACACTTTAATGTCTCCGTTTGTCATTCTGTATAGCAAAGCAGATGAGAGTAGATCATGATCAGAAACCCGATTAGAAATCATTATGGATAAAATCGAATCGTTTTGAATCGAAAATCTTTTTGAATCGAAAATCGATTTTGAATCGTGAGATGGTAAAAGATTCCCACCCCTATTATCAATGTATTAACATTATTGTAGAAATTAAGTTTGAACAGAAATCTGGTATTGTATCATTTTGAACAGCTGGGTACAGCAGTACCTTTTTAGTATCAGTCTACTGTGCAACAATACTTCCTATAACCTTTCCAGTATATCAAATAATGTTATGTGTTTAAAACCCATGTGTCTCATTAGTGGCATTTTTGATCTTTTTAGTTCAATGTCATTTTTGCTTCCAAAATACCGGAATGATCCTTAAAGTACATGATCCTTTCAGAAATATGTCTGTTATGTGTTAAAGGAAAAAGAAGATCCCAAAGCGTACCTGAAGAAGCACCATCTGCCCTCTCCAGTCCTGATGGTGAGTTTGTCCAACTGCCTCATGATTTTTGTTTTCCAAAAATGAATAGGTATTTGGTAGTTAGGATCACGGCTTATATTTGTTAAAAGATTTAATTCCATGAAAGTTTAATCTAATAATGTATGACTTTCATAATAGTTTTTTGACATTTTTTTTTGTCATGCAACAACATGAGATTAACTTTTTTTAAACTGAGGCATATTAATTATGTATTTTTGTGTCTTACAGCTAACAAGTCTGCAGATGTTGACAGTCCAGACACCTACAGTCCAGCAACCTTGGCCAAGCACTACAACACCCTACAAACTTTGTATAAAAGAAAAAATCCAAACCACCAGGATGTCTCTCATCTCTTGGATTTGGAATTTGTAGCCAGAAGAGCATTCATTGATTGAAATACCGTTCGCAAGGAGGACAAACACAAGAAGGTTCTAGAAGCATATCCTTGTTTCAAGGACATTGGACATGTAAGTCATTGACTGCCTGATTAAAACCATGGTATCACACACAATGTTTAAAATACCAATTTTCTCTTAAATGATATATTCAAATGTCTGTATTGGTATATTTGATATTTCATAGGTGATGGAGGAGCTTCAACGCATTTTGGATAAGGATAATACCAACCTCATCGATGAACTGAAGGGAAGATGGCATGACTTCTGCCAGAAGGTGCAGTTTTTTGGTGTATGGAAAAAAACGCTGAAACCCCCAATGGGAATGGACAAAGGTAAGGAATGCTGTTTTGGTGTTATTAGTGAATAGGGTTTAGGGTGGACCTTCAGGCATGTTAATTTGCTGAATGTTTTTTTTATTATTTTTTAAGCATCGTGTCTGTTGTATCCTTTTTGATCAGATTTGACCTTGTGCACTTTGTCAAAGTGTTTAAGTAATAACTCTTTTCCTGTACAGCTGAACAGGCTCTTGAGATCCTAGGTGTGCTGCCATCACTGTTCCCCTCCACGTCTGCTCCTCCAAAGAGGGTACGAGATGCGAGTGAGGCTCTGGTGCATGTCCTCAAGGTGAGCTGTGTAAAATGTTGCAGGATCATTTTGACTGCAGTATCGGAAAAAATTATAACTGAAGGTGCTGCCCCTGACGACTCCCCAATGTATTTCCTATTCACATACTCTATGTTCTAAGCCTTCAAAGACACCTAAAACATTTGTTTTTAGAAAGAGGATTTTCACTGGGTAGATGTCTTTGCTATGTCACAGTATGTACAAAAATGGGTGCATTACATGGTAGCAGGTTTCATCACCCTAATGATAACCAAGCAAGACTAGCCTAGCCTTGGTTTTTAGTTCTTTTGGAAGGCTAGATGTGTGTAAACAGTAAATGCATTGGGGATAGTTAAAAACAGCACTTTCAGATGGAGCTTTCTCAGTACTGTTAACTTTTGTCAGAATTTTGCTTTGTAAAGTTATGTGTTTGTAAGCAACCCTCTACCCTAGGTTCCAAATGACTAAAATGCATGATCCTGACAGGATGTCTGTGTTATGTGTTACAGGAAACAGAAGACCCCAATTCCTACTTGAAGAAACACCCTCTCTCCTGCCCAGTCCTGATAGTCAGTCCATCCAACTGCGTCCTAGTGGTAGGAGATGTGGCAATAACCACCTTTCCAAAAGACAAGCTTACTGAGAGTGCTTTATACCTTATGGCCTACTATTATACCCTACACCTGACTTATCCAAAGTGTGTAGCCACTCTGCTTTCAGTCATACAGACGGAGGCCCTCTTAGACAAAATCCATGAGAGAGATCTCACGTCGTCTTACAAGAAGAGCATGGCTGAGTGGAAAGCTTTTATTGGCCAATAAAACCAGTGGTCAGATATGGTGTAGGATAGCACTTCCTCTCTCCCTCCAAGGGTACTACAGTCCATGTTCACTGCTTTTGATTCTTGGTCGGAATTTGGCTAAGTTAGCCCAGTGTTAATTTGGGGTGCACGACAATATTAGCCAACATGCCGATATCCTGTGATGTTATATTTTTTGTGTGTTTGCACAATTCAGTGCAGATTCTGCTTAGTTTAAGTTTATTTTAACTTTTCAGTTAATATTAAGTTTAAACAACTAATTGTCCAGCAGATATAGTCACTAATTTAGGTGCATCTACTGTGAATGAGTAAATTGACTAAGCATTGGGATAAAAGTGAACATAGCGCTATCGGTTATTGTCCAGTTGAGTTGTAAAATATTCACATATTGGATATCTGCAAAAAGTCCAGTATGGTGCATCCTTAATGATGGTGTTAACAATGGTTAATGGTGTATTGAGGGACTAGTTCATGTAAGCCCAGAACCTCTAATTTGAATGTTACAATATTAAGCATTTGTATTAAGAATGAATGTCACAGGTGGAGCAGTTTTAGTGTTCCTAGTTTGTCTATATGCCTTGAGTGTGCCTGTGCAAAGCACAGATTTGGTACGTGTATTGAGGGGTACATTAGTCAGATGTTTGGATCTGGCCTTAACTCACTCACATATTTGGCATGTTCTGCTATGTTTTCATATTGCAGTTCCATAAATACTGTGAGCCAAACTGTTGAGGAAAATTATGCTGTTTCCCTTCTACGCAGTCCGCTGGGACTTTTTGCTGTTAAATAAAACAGAAAGTTGGTTAAATGCAAGACTAGTTTTCATTTTTTCAGTCTTATAAGAAGTAGCTAATGTCTTG
Source organism: Sander lucioperca (assembly GCF_008315115.2). Lineage (NCBI taxonomy): Eukaryota > Metazoa > Chordata > Actinopteri > Perciformes > Percidae > Sander > Sander lucioperca. The sequence continues at coordinate 27,515,638 of NC_050180.1, forward strand.
AATCTAGAACAGTATTACTTTTGTAGAACTTACAATAAGGTAAATACACTTGAGATGATGACAGGATGGGAAATTACGGCTTATTATGGCAAAAGAGCATTGCCTAACCGGCAATTTCCACTGGATGCGGAACGTCTGCGGAACGTCAACGGAGTCATTAGGTTTCCATTAAAGTCAGTGTGTGTATTTCCACTGACTGCAGGACGTCTGCGTCCCGACTCCGTCCCAGTTCCGTCAGTACGCAGTCCTCCGGAGCAGATACCAGAGCTTCTATTTTTGACGGACGACGGAGAGCTCCGCAGCAATTCAGCACAATTCAGATTGTGCGGGACAGGAAGTCGAGCACAGAAACAAAATAAAACATCCGGATACTTTTCAAAATAAAATACACCGTGCTCACGGCAGGTCATATTTCCTGCACTACACCTTGAAAACACAGCACAGAGTTGTTTCCCCTCTACTCCTCTGGATGGAAACAAACTGTTGTTGGTTTTGTGGTTCTGTTTATAGAAACTACATCCTGTTATATCGCACGAACATACGTGAATTCGCGAGATCTCGTGGTCGGCTGGCCGCAGCCGTTACGCAACAAATCCGGACCTGGTGGGTATTGACGGACGGCGGAGCACGCAGCCGTTCCGCAGTGGAGCCGGTCCGCAGACGTTCCGCATCCAGTGGAAATTGCCGGTAATACGAGTCAGGAATGCTAACTTCAAGACATTTTGTCTCAAAATTCCCGTTTCAAATCTTATTTCAAGTAGGTGGTGGACTTAAATCTAGAACAGTGTAACAATTATAGAACTAAAACTTAGTTAAATACACTTGAAACAAAAAGAAGATGCTACTTTTGAGGGGAAAATACTATTTTTGAGCATCACAAGCTTATGAGACACAAAACATCACAATACTAGTAAAATATAGCTAAAAATGAGTTTTCCCAGCTAATTTCAAGATCACTCTTATCTTGTAAGGCTTACATATAATGTCTTATTTCAAGAAATCTTACCAAGAGAATTTTCACTTGTTCCATTGGCAGATTTTTTTGCTTATTACAAGCAAAAATATCTTGTATTCATTTTTTTTTTTTGCTTATTTTTGGAGTGACCTTTTTTCCAGAGAACTTAACCCTAACTAAATGATCTGCATGAGAATAAACAGAGTTTAGTCTGACATTAATGTATCAGGGACGTCATACAGAATAAACACTGCAGAACCATAAATCTGTAGATTATTGTGATTAAAACGAGCATTTCATCTTGTGTTACAGTATGAAACGTTTAAAATCAGAGAAGAAGAAGGAAACCCAGAGGCATTCTGTCATTTTGTCTTCAATGACGTCATGGATCTGAAGGATGGAGATGGAATCAGTTCTGACGACATCAAGCTGACCCTGAAAGGACATGTGAAGGAGGGTTACCAGGTACCACTCTCACTTTAGTCAACTTTAAAGAGACCCTATTATGTGGCCGGGTTGGTTCAGTGGGTACAGAAGGCGCACATATACTGAGAGGTTTATGCCTCGACGCAGAGGTCCAGGGTTCAAATCCGACCTGTGACAAATTCCTAGCAAGACTTGGTTAATAACTCAAACTTGCCGAGAACAGAGACACCGCTTGTTTACATTAGACTCGAGCGGCCGGTTGCACGGTTACATTCGGTCTCGTTCAGTAGCCTGGTGCTCGGTCTATGGGTCTAGGTCTAGGTAGCTCATTTCCTGATTGATTCTACCACCACTCCAGTGGAGGCGCTAATGAGCTAGATTACTACACACACAGTAGCAGAAGAATACCAGCTACAAACACAGTAGTAGAAGAATACCAGCTACACACACAGTAGTAGAAGAATACCAGCTACACACACAGTAACAGAAGAATACCAGCTACACACACAGTAGTAGAAGAATACCAGCTACACACACAGTAGCAGAAGAATACCAGCTACACACACAGTAGTAGAAGAATACCAGCTACACACAGTAGTAGAAGAATACCAGCTACACACACAGTAGTAGAAGAATACCAGCTACACACACAGTAACAGAAGAATACCAGCTACACACACAGTAGCAGAAGAATACCAGCTACACACACAGTAGTAGAAGAATACCAGCTACACACACAGTAGTAGAAGAATACCAGCTACACACAGTAGTAGAAGAATACCAGCTACACACACAGTAGTAGAAGAATACCAGCTACACACACAGTAGCAGAAGAATACCAGCTACACACACAGTAGTAGAAGAATACCAGCTACACACACAGTAGTAGAAGAATACCAGCTACACACACAGTAGCAGAAGAATACCAGCTACACACACAGTAACAGAAGAATACCAGCTACACACACAGTAGTAGAAGAATACCAGCTACACACAGTAGTAGAAGAATACCAGCTACACACACAGTAGCAGAAGAATACCAGCTACACACACAGTAGTAGAAGAATACCAGCTACACACAGTAGTAGAAGAATACCAGCTACACACACAGTAGTAGAAGAATACCAGTTACACACACAGTAACAGAAGAATACCAGCTACACACACAGTAGCAGAAGAATACCAGCTACACACACAGTAGTAGAAGAATACCAGCTACACACACAGTAGCAGAAGAATACCAGCTACACACACAGTAGTAGAAGAATACCAGCTACACACACAGTAACAGAAGAATACCAGCTACACACACAGTAGTAGAAGAATACCAGCTACACACACAGTAGCAGAAGAATACCAGCTACACACACAGTAGTAGAAGAATACCAGCTACACACACAGTAGTAGAAGAATACCGGCTACACACACAGTAGTAGAAGAATACCAGCTACACACACAGTAGTAGAAGAATACCAGCTACACACACAGTAGTAGAAGAATACCGGCTACACACACAGTAGTAGAAGAATACCAGCTACACACACAGTAGTAGAAGAATACCAGCTACACACACAGTAGTAGAAAAATACCAGCTACACACACAGTAGTAGAAGAATACCAGCTACACACACAGTAGCAGAAGAATACCAGCTACACACAGTAGTAGAAGAATACCAGCTACACACACAGTAGCAGAAGAATACCAGCTACACACAGTAGTAGAAGAATACCAGCTACACACACAGTAGTAGAAGAATACCAGCTACACACACAGTAGTAGAAGAATACCAGCTACACACACAGTAGCAGAAGAATACCAGCTACACACACACAACGGCACCAAAGCCGGTCTAGAAATTCTTTGACGGCACAAATGAGGTAAAAGAAAACAACAGGAGTGAGTCGGTTCATTGACGTATGGCACTCGATTCTCCCGGTTCAGGGACACGAGTCGGGTTAATTAACCGGCTCTTCGGTCAGTTCCTCAACAATACTTCGCAGAGCAGAGGATTTTTTTTTTAAGTTCTTGTGCCACCCCCCATGTAACATGAAACAATGCCGCCCCGGTACAAAAAAACGTGCAAAAAAAACGCTAGTGATACTGAGTGTGTTTCTATCTGCAGCGATGTTTAGCTCTGTGTACCTGTCTCTCTCTCTACCTGTCTGTCTCCTACTGACTGTGGTGTTTAGCTGTGTGTACCTGTCTCTCTCTCTACCTGTCTGTCTCCTACTGACTGTGGTGTTTAGCTCTGTGTACCTGTCTCTCTCTCTGCCTGTCTGTCTCCTACTGACTGTGGTGTTTAGCTCAGTGTACCTGTCTCTCTCTCTACCTGTCTGTCTCCTACTGACTGTGGTGTTTAGCTGTGTACCTGTCTCTCTCTCTTCCTGTCTGTCTCCTACTGACCAAATGGCTGTAGATGATGATTAATATCCGTTACACCCTTCTGTCAGACAACACAGGTCGAGAACTGAATGTGAAGATTACACCATTAAACTTGATATGATTGATGTGAAATCTGAAAAAAATAGTTATACAAGGAAAGAGACTTTTATTTACAGTTTCTCTACACACACACACACACACACACACACACACACACACACACACATACACACACACAGACACACACACAGACACACACACACACACACACAGACACATACACACACACACACACACACACACACACACACACACACACACAGACAGGCACGCACACACACACACACACACACACACACACACAACACAACACATTTTAACAGTTACTTCATGTCCACATGAAGAAAAAGGTACAGGGACTGTGACAGTGTTCCAGTGACGTCTGCACCTCTTTCCACCAGTGGGACACCTGTTAAGGCTCGACCTGCCGCTGAGCCGTCTGCACCTCGTTCCGCCCGTATGACACCCTTGAACTAACCTGCCTGTGAGGACGTTGCCCCATCCTCCACCGAGCCGTCTGACAGTCCGTCCACCAGTGGGACACCGTTTAACCAACCTGCCAGCCGTTCACCGAGAAAGACGATGTTTAGAAGGAACAAGCTGGTTCTGAGGACTCCATCTCCCGCTGCAAGAACCTTCGCTGTGCGATCCTTGCTGCTGAGCTGAAGGTGGTGAAAGAGCTGCTGGAATCCGAATTAGACCGGAATGATGAACTTAAACAGTTGCACTCATCAGCCAGTCGAGAAAAGGTGAGCATTGTGTTATTCCTCTGATTCTGATATTACATTTTCAGTATTTGGAAAGTTGCTAGAAGGTTAGGCATTGGGATCCCAATATCACGGTCTCTGTGAGTCTTCTGGTTAAGTTTGAAGATGATTGGAGCTCAACTGAGTTTCTTACATTAAAGGCTCCCGATGCTAGAAGTTGGGTCTGTTACCATCGAAACATGGGATGGATAAAATGCAGTGCCCTGCAATATGTGAGAAACTAAGTTCATATTCTCAAATTTCAGGCAGTGAAGTATAGGAGGCACAAGCCCTATTCACCATCGAAAGCACCGCAATATGGTAAATATAACAATCCTGTCAATGTCAAACTATTATTTTATTTTTTTCCTTAGCTTCATAATTTTGGGGCCTTTGTTTTGTAGACTTGTGTGTTGTAAAAGTGTGTTCTTGTAATTTTAGTTAAACTGGTGGAGGAGTTCAAGGAGCACACGGAAGGAAGCAATCCCAGGCGGAAAATGAAGGAGAATGCCCGCCAGCGAGCTAACCACGTCCTGAACTTTCTGACGTTCATGTCCCAGCCCGCTGTTCCACATTTCCTACGGTCGGATCAGGAAGTAAGTACAAATTGTAAGGACTATCAATGTCTAAGAGTAGAAGACGTGACCTAATTGATATTTTTGTATTTCAAGATTTGCAGCCAGACTGTCTGAGCAAGGCTTGAAACCGACGACAGTAAGAAGCGACCTGATGGATGTCGTTGCCTTTGTGAAGTTCATTATGAGTATGGCGCCAGAAGGGGTGAAAATAGGCGTAAAAAGCCTAAATGCGCTGCTTGTGGAACTCTGGGCGAGGGTGAGGGACGTGTCCAGAGCTGTGGTAGAGCACACAGCTGGCTCAGCACCGCAACAAGTCCAGTAAGATCACATCGCCCCACCTCTATTTGTTGACAAATCATAAAACGCAGAACACGTGTATAATACATAGTTTCAGTTTTCAGTTGAACTGGTGAAAGCGACTGATCATGCGTGGTTTATTCAGAACGCACCAACAAGGATTTCTGCTGCACTCGGTAAGAATCACTGAATATAATGTTATTTTACTTAAGACTATATTATATACCTGAGCTCTGGGCAGGCCTGCTGACCTAACACCTAGAACTGGGTTTAGGTCTGTGTTGGTCCATAAAAGTGTGTGTATGTGTGTTTGTGTGTGTGTTTGTGTGTGTGTGTGTGTGTGTGTGTGTGTGTGTGTGTGTGTGTGTATGTGTGTGTGTGTGTTTGGGTGTGTGTGTGTGTGTGTGTGTGTGTGTGTGTGTGTGTGTTACAGAAGCAATTTGAGCTCTGGATTAAGATCACTGCAATAGTTTGAATATAATGTGTGTTTTACTTAAGACTATTATAGGGACCCACACCTAGAAACTGGGTTTAGGTCTGTGTTGGTCCATAAAAGTTTGTTTGTCTATGTCCTACAGAAGAATCGTGCTTGATATGCTAATGGTGAGTCCTGAGCTTAAACTTTCACCATTGCTGGTTCTTGAACACATCACTGGGCTAATATTGAGGCTGGTCTTTACATCACGGGGTCTCGCATGTAGAAACTGTCTCCGGCTGGATTCTGTAAAGTGACTTGAGACAATCCTACTTGTTAAAAAAATTAATAAAAAATGCACTATATAGATAAAATGTTGGGTGGTGGTCTAGGGGTGATGGCGGCAGGCTTTGGTGTGTGGGTGTGGGCAGTCCGTAGCTAAAGGACTTGACCATTGCATGGAGTGGTCGTCCTGTGCTTTTACAGATTCTCTTGAGAAAAACCCAGAAGATAAGAAGAGGCAGAGGATGGTTTTCAGGATCCTGAGGGGTTACATCGTGGCGGTGACTGGGCACAGAAAAGGCGTCGTGCCCAACATGACGCGGAAAGAGGTCAAAGAAGCAGACAAATTGAAAAATGGCAGTCGCTTCATACGGGTAAGTACAACAATGCTGACTGCAAAGTTCATAATATGTTTATTGAGTCGCTCTGAGAGAAATGTCATGCTTTTTTGATGTTATAGGTGGAACAGCACAAAACAGCTCGCTACTATGGCCAGGCGGCCGTACCGCTGGAAATAAAGGACTACGTCTGGTTCCTCAGATACAACTGTCTCCGGTCTCACATTGAGGGAGGACTAGAAGCAGCAACCTTCTTCCACACTTCCAGTGGCTCGGAGTGCATCAAGCTCCCCGAGTACTTTAAGGAGGCGTGGGAGTCGTTGGAGTTGGAAAGAGCCCCGAGCTTCAACCTCCTCCGTTCCTCTGTGGCCACTTATGTGAGACAACTTCTAATCTAGATTTTCTTATATGCAATAATGTGTGGTGAAATGTGGCATGCATTTTAGTCCTGTGTGTTTTCTGTTTTACATTTTTCATTCCTCTAGACAAAGAGGCAACTGGGCTCGAAGGCGTACAAACGAGTGGCGGCCTTCATGTGTCACGATGAGCACACGGCAAAGAAGTTTTATCATGGTTCGTTACATCTTAATCTTAATTGTGATTATAATCCAGTGCAGTTTGGTCAAATTCAGCTGATGTTTCCACGCAGTCTGCTAGCTGTAGCTTTCTATATACACTGAAAAAGCATCACTTACTTCCCGTTTACTCTGTTCATATTCAACATCTATTCATTTTGCCATTGCTTTGCACAGCGGATGACCCGGCAGCTGAGGTCTTCAAAAGCTGAAATTTATCCATGGTAGTGATCAGCACTTATGCTGTCAAGAAAGGTCAAACAGAAGCAGCCACAGAGGACGAGGAGGAGGACCGGGACGAGGTAGAGGACAGTGACGAGGACGAGGTG
>NC_050180.1:27528021-27540521 GCF_008315115.2 Sander lucioperca
ACACACACAGACACACAGACACACACACACACACACACACGTCCTCCACAGGAAGTTGTTCTGAGTTTTCAACATAAAACACATGATGATATAAAATCTATTTGTCGTATTAACATTAAAAACTAACTCATGCTAAAATCATTCATATGTACAGAGTGTGCACGTTTGGCTTCCTGTCACAATCACACCAAATAATAAACAACAAACTCCTACAGGTCCCTGAACGCCTCTCTGTCTGTGGAGGGGTCCTACAGGTCCCTGAACGCCTCTCTGTCTGTGGGGGGGGGGGGTCCTACAGGTCCCTGAACGCCTCTCTGTCTGTGTCCTGTCTGATGCTCTGTGGGGGCCTACAGGTCCCTGAACGCCTCTCTGTCTGTGGGGGGGGGGTCCTACAGGTCCCTGAACGCCTCTCTGCCTGTGGCCCGTCTGATGCTCTGTGGGGGCCTACAGGTCCCTGAACGCCTCTCTGTCTGACGCTCTAGTTATTAGATGAGTTCTGTAATCATGTGGTCTCTAGTTATTAGATGATGAGGTCTGTAATCATGTGGTCTCTAGTTATTAGATGGTGAGTTCTGTAATCATGTGGTCTCTAGTTATTAGTTGAGGTCTGTAATCATGTGGTCTCTAGTTATTAGATGAGTTCTGTAATCATGTGGTCTCTAGTTATTAGATGGTGAGGTCTGTAATCATGTGGTCTCTAGTTATTAGTTGAGGTCTGTAATCATGTGGTCTCTAGTTATTAGATGGTGAGGTCTGTAATCATGTGGTCTCTAGTTATTAGTTGGTGAGTTCTGTAATCATGTGGTCTCTAGTTATTAGATGGTGAGGTCTGTAATCATGTGGTCTCTAGTTATTAGTTGAGGTCTGTAATCATGTGGTCTCTAGTTATTAGATGGTGAGTTCTGTAATCATGTGGTCTCTAGTTATTAGATGGTGAGTTCTGTAATCATGTGGTCTCTAGTTATTAGATGGTGAGTTCTGTAATCATGTGGTCTCTAGTTATTAGATGGTGAGGTCTGTAATCATGTGGTCTCTAGTTATTAGATGGTGAGTTCTGTAATCATGTGGTCTCTAGTTATTAGATGGTGAGGTCTGTAATCATGTGGTCTCTAGTTATTAGATGGTGAGGTCTGTAATCATGTGGTCTCTAGTTATTAGATGGTGAGGTCTGTAATCATGTGGTCTCTAGTTATTAGATGGTGAGGTCTGTAATCATGTGGTCTCTAGTTATTAGATGGTGAGGTCTGTAATCATGTGGTCTCTAGTTATTAGATGGTGAGGTCTGTAATCATGTGGTCTCTAGTTATTAGATGGTGAGGTCTGTAATCATGTCTGTTGTGGAGAGACGAGCTGTTACATCAGAAGGAACCACAGACAGGAAACCAGCAGGAGGGATTTCAAAATAAAATAAAAGGCTCTAACCCTGAACATGTTTAATTATTACAGATGATTATCATCTCCAACATCTGGACTAACTCATGATGATTGTCTTTCTGATTTAAATCTTCTAGACGAGTCAAAGAAATAACGTGAAACCCAACTGACTATTGATTAATATCCTGATCAATCAAACATCTGTTTCCACGGTGACGTCTTCAAATGTTTTAGGGTATCACTCCTTTAGGACAGTATTAGTACCATTAACAATACCACTACTAGGACAGTATTAGTACTGTTAACGGTACCAGTACTAGGACAGTATTAGTACCATTAACAATACCAGTACTAGGACAGTATTAGTACTGTTAACGGTACCAGTACTAGGACAGTATTAGTACCATTAACAATACCAGTACTAGGACAGTATTAGTACTGTTAACGGTACCAGTACTAGGACAGTATTAGTACTGTTAACGGTACCAGTACTAGGACAGTATTAGTACCGTTAACGATACCAGTACTAGAGCAGTATTAGTACTGTTAACGATACCAGTACTAGAGCAGTATTAGTACTGTTAATGATACCAGTACTAGAGCAGTATTAGTACCGTTAATACTAGGACAGTATTAGTACCGTTAATACTAGGACAGTATTAGTACCGTTAATACTAGGACAGTATTAGTACCGTTAATGATACCAGTACTAGGACAGTATTAGTACCGTTAATGATACCAGTACTAGGGCAGTATTAGTACCGTTAATGATACCAGTACTAGGGCAGTATTAGTACCGTTAATGATACCAGTACTAGGACAGTATTAGTACCGTTAATGATACCAGTACTAGGGCAGTATTAGTACCGTTAATGATACCAGTACTAGGACAATATTAGTACTGTTAACAATACCAGTACTAGAGCAGTATTAGTACTGTTAACGATACCAGTACTAGGACAGTATTAGTACCGTTAATGATACCAGTACTAGAGCAGTATTAGTACTGTTAACGATACCAGTACTAGGGCAGTATTAGTACCGTTAACGATACCAGTACTAGAGCAGTATTAGTACTGTTAACGATACCAGTACTAGGGCAGTATTAGTACCGTTAATGATACCAGTACTAGAGCAGTATTAGTACTGTTAACGATACCAGTACTAGGACAGTATTAGTACCGTTAATGATACCAGTACTAGAGCAGTATTAGTACTGTTAACGATACCAGTACTAGGGCAGTATTAGTACCGTTAACACTAGGACAGTATTAGTACCGTTAATACTAGGACAGTATTAGTACCGTTAACGATACCAGTACTAGGACAGTATTAGTACCGTTAACGATACCAGTACTAGGACAGTATTAGTACCGTTAACGATACCAGTACTAGGACAGTATTAGTACCGTTAACGATACCAGTACTAGGACAGTATTAGTACCGTTAACGATACCAGTACTAGGACAGTATTAGTACCGTTAACGATACCAGTACTAGGACAGTATTAGTACCGTTAACGATACCAGTACTAGGACAGTATTAGTACCGTTAACGATACCAGTACTAGGGCAGTATTAGTACCGTTAATGATACCAGTACTAGGACAGTATTAGTACCGTTAATGATACCAGTACTAGGACAGTATTAGTACCGTTAATGATACCAGTACTAGGGCAGTATTAGTACCGTTAATGATACCAGTACTAGGACAGTATTAGTACCGTTAATGATACCAGTACTAGGACAGTATTAGTACCGTTAATGATACCAGTACTAGGACAGTATTAGTACCGTTAATGATACCAGTACTAGGACAGTATTAGTACCGTTAATGATACCAGTACTAGGACAGTATTAGTACCGTTAATGATACCAGTACTAGGGCAGTATTAGTACCGTTAATGATACCAGTACTAGGACAGTATTAGTACCGTTAATGATACCAGTACTAGGACAGTATTAGTACCGTTAATGATACCAGTACTAGGGCAGTATTAGTACCGTTAATGATACCAGTACTAGGGCAGTATTAGTACCGTTAATGATACCAGTACTAGGACAGTATTAGTACCGTTAATGATACCAGTACTAGGACAGTATTAGTACCGTTAATGATACCAGTACTAGGGCAGTATTAGTACCGTTAATGATACCAGTACTAGGGCAGTATTAGTACCGTTAATGATACCAGTACTAGGACAGTATTAGTACCGTTAATGATACCAGTGTGGTGTCTTAAATAGTAGTGCTGTGATGCTGTATGAAGAGGAATCCGCCGACACTGATCTTGATTATAAAAAGGTTTATTACAAACAATGATTCAGCATCAATTTAACAAACTCCTGCAGGAAGCTTGGAGAATGACCAACCCAAATTCTTCCAAAAGTCGTTCTGCCTTTCCTTTGTGTGAGCAACGTATATATCTTATGCATTGTATGACCTAAAGTGGGAGGGTGTATGTGTGAGTATATGAACTGGCCAATCGTAGCCTGTTATCTGGCACAACTCCAAAAAAGGTCTCTTCTGTCTTGGGGGAACCTCTGCTCATGTTAACAGTTTCCAGATGTTCTCAGTAAGTGTAAAGTAAAGTTCATAGGACTCCCTTATAACAAACATTTAAGCAAAGTTTATAGAAAGTTATAGAATGATCATATACTACACCAGTACTAGGACAGCATTAGTACCGTTAACGATACCAGTACTAGGACAGTATTAGTACTGTTAACGATACCACTACTACTATTGCTTTAACATTTCACAGTTTCTGCCTTCAGCCCAAATGTTTCACAGTAGAATGGTAGGTCTCCTTGGTTCAGACCAGCCCCCCCCCCTCCCTCTGCTCTGCCTAAACTCTTTGTTCATTCTCTAAGACTCTCCTGATCAACTGAACCTGCTTTTAGCAAAGAATAAGTACTTCAAAGATGTATTTCAGATCTCTATGTATTAGCATTCCCACCACACTATGCAGGATGAACGTTCTGGTGCTGGAAGTGGTCGGATATTTTATCAATAAATACCAGTCTAGGATTAATAACTTTCACTTATAGAGCTTTCCATGCAGCTGAAGTATTGGTAATAAGGCTCATGTCACACTTGTTACCAAAATATTAATGTTATGACATGCACTTTGCATGGAGTTTACTGTGAATGTTTACTGTAGGACAGGAATTACCAACCAAAATGTTCCAATGAACTTTGATGAAGTGAAAACACACATTGAGAGGGTCAAAGTTCTGAGACTAAACACAGACACCACCCCAAAAGAAGTTGACAGCTGTTCTTATGTTCACAGCCATGGTTAGCATTGATAAAGCTATGCTTTTGGTACCAGTGGCGTTGCCCTCTGCTGGGCATTAGAAAGAGGTTTCAGCATTGGATTTACATTCCAGACTCAGAAGCCATGTCCATCCCCTTCCTTTATAGAGTATGATCATAACACAAACACATGTCCATTATGAATTAAGACTCTTTAATGTGTAGGTTTACTGTACAGGCCTGGGAGACAGTTAAACAGTGTCTTGACTTGTTTCCAGATACTTTCCCACCGTTCCTCTGTTCCTCAGTCTGCTGACAGGTCGACTACATCTGGTCTGCTCACATGTTCCACCTGCTGGTTGTTGGTGAGCAGCTACTGCAGCTCCTAATGGAAATAAGATCCTTCACCCCCCTTATCTGACGCCACGGCACTACCACGGGACTACTGCTGCAATCACACATTCATTGATTGATTGAGAAATCACATTGATATGACCTGTTATAAAGCTGATATTTTAAACATTTAAAGCATTTATTTATATATCTTTTCACTCAGAACTACAGACACATGAACCTGTTTCTCTGTTAAACACCAAAACTGAATGAGTTTTACAAACTGCTGAACCTCTTAGATAAAGTTTTATACAGCAGAATATTCATGAACAACATTTGACATCTATGATCATTGATTATACTTTAACTATTTCAGGAGGAAATTAAAAAAACTTTTCTTCTCTGGCTTCAATAATTAATAAGGGCTGTTCTGTTGCTTGATGCTTCAAATTTACCAACCACCACCACCAACACCACCAACACCACCACCACCACCACCACGAACAACAACAACCACCACCTCCTCAACCACCACCACCACCTACAACGTTTCATTAACTCTTCTTGTATTAGTTTGACGGCCTGATCTTTACTACGTTTCTTTAACTCTTCTTGTATTAGTTTGACGGCCCGGTCATTTCCTGAACAGAGCAGTGATCCCGGCTGAGTCTCGTGGAAGAGAACGTGAACATCCAACACGACGTTCTGAAAGGTTTCAGACCATCTTCTGACACTGGTTGAATAGTCGGGGTCTCTGGTGTGATGCATCAGCACTAGAATGACTGGTTTACCTCCAGATGACACTGAAACACAAGAAACAGGAGACAAAGGTTAGAGACAGACTTCCTGTAAAGTCCAGGACACAGAGCTGGGCTTAGGAAGGTTCCTAACAGAGTGAAATGACCCAGAAATAGTTCAGTGGCTGCCATGATAAGAACCGTTGGAACTGTCTGAGTGATAAGGAAAGGTGCTTCAATGCTTCCTTTGTTACCTCCTTTAGTATAGGATACACATTACATTACATTACATGTCATTTAGCATTTACTCTTTTATCCAAAGCGACTTACAATTAAGTGCTTTCAAATGTGAAGGTTCAAACTCCAGACCACAAGTAGTCAGAGCAAATACAGTAGCTTTAAATAGGCAAAGCTACAAAGAGACAAATGAAAGTGCAGGTTCGAAAGTGCTAGATTTTTTTTTTTTTTTTTTTGTTATTATCCGAGGTGTAGTCGGAAGAGATGCGTTTTTAGCCTTCGGCGGAAGATGTGTAGGCTTTCGGCCATCCTGATATCGATGGGGAGCTCGTTCCACCATTAGGGAGCCAGGACAGTGAACAGTCGGGATTTCGTTGAGTGATTAGTTCTCCCTCGCTGTGAGGGAGCAGCCAGCAGTTTGGCTGATGCAGAACAAAGTGGGCGGGTTGGGGTGTATGGTTTGACCATGTTCTGGATGTAAGCGGGTGCTGATCCGTTCGTGGCCCTGTACGTCAGTACTAGTGTCTTGAAGCGGATGCGGGCCGCAATTGGTAGCCAGTGAAGAGAGCGGAGGAGAGGTGTAATGTGAGAGAACTTGGGGAGGTTGAAGACAAGTCGAGCCGCTGCATTCTGAATGAGCTGCAGGGGTTGGATGACACATGCAGGCAGGCCAATCAGGAGGGAGCATGCAGGCAGGCCAATCAGGAGGGAGTTGCAGTAGTCTAGACTTGAGATGACTAGAGCCTGAACCAGAACCTGAGCCGCCTTCTGCGTTAGAAGGGGACGTATCCTTCTGATGTTATGCAGCATGTATCTACACGATCGGGTAGTTGCAGCGATGTTAGCAGTGAAGGAGAGTTGGTCGTCAAGTGTTACACCCAGGTTTCTAGCAGTCTTGGTGGGGACTACTATAGAGTTGTCAATTGTTATAGTCAGGTCTTGGGTAGGAGAGCCCTTCCCTGGAAGGAAAAGGAGCTCAGTCTTGTCGAGGTTGAGTTTCAGATGGTGTGTAGACATCCAAGAAGAGATGTCAGTCAGACAGGCTGAGATACGTGCTGCTACCTGAGTTTCAGACTCAGGAAAGGAGAGAATTAGTTGGGTGTCATCTGCGTAGCTGTGATAAGAAAAGCCGTGCGACTGAATGTCAGACCCGAGAGAGTTGGTGTACAGAGAGAAGAGGAGGGGACCCAGGACTGATCCCTGAGGAACGCCAGTTTTAAGTGGGCAAGGTTCTGAGCTAGACCCTCTCCAGGTTACCCGGTAGGTTCGGTCGGCCAGGTAAGATGTGAGTAATGAGAGCGCAGAGCCTGAGACACCCAGATTTCGGAGTGTCGAAATGAGGATCTGGTGGTTCACTGTGTCAAAGGCAGCAGAAAGATCCAGAAGGATGATGATGGAAGAGAGAGAGGTTGTTCTAGTGATGTGAAGCTGCTCAGTGACAGCAAGGAGGGCAGTTTCTGTTGAGTGGCCAGCCTTGAAGCCAGACTGGTGGGGATCAAGAAGGTTGTTCTGGTGGAGATAGGTAGAGAGTTGATTATAAATGGCACGCTCAAGAGTTTTAGATAGAAATGGAAGAAGGGAGACGGGTCTATAGTTATTTACATCAGTGGAGTCAAGTGTTGGTTTTTTGAGTAGTGGGGTCACTCTTGCCTCTTTGAGAGCATCGGGGAAACAGCCAGTTGACAAGGAGATGTTGATGAGATGGGTGAGGAAAGGAAGGAGGTCCGGAGCAATGGACTGGAGAAGGTGAGAAGGGATAGGATCCAGGGGGCAGGTGGTTGGGCGGGCAGAGGTAATCAAAGTAAGAATTTGGTTTGGAGATAAAGGGGTGAAAGAGGAGAGAGTACTGGAAGTGATGGATGGTAAGGTGATTTCAGGAGGTGTGGTTGAGAATGAAGAGCGTATGTCATCCATCTTTTTTACAAAGTAGTTGACAAAGTGGGTTGGTAGGAGGGAGGAGGGAGGAGGTGGACTGGGGGAATCTAGGAGGATAGAGAAGATGGAAAAAAGTTTTTTGGGGTTCGAGAAAGAGGATTCAATTTTGGTTTGATAAAAAGAGCTTTTGGCTGCAGAAATAGAGGCAGCGAAGGAGGAAAGAAGAGACTGATAGGTAAGCAGATCATCTGGGTGTTTAGATTTCTGCCATTTCCTTTCCGCTGCCCGTATAGTTGATCTTTCAGCATGTACTGAGTCAGATAACCACGGAGCTGGGGAGGATTTGCGAGCCTGTCGTGAAGTAAGAGGGCAGAGAGAGTCGAGAGAGGAGGATAGAGTAGAGAGGAGAGTGTCTGTGGCAGCATTGGGAGACATAAGTAAGAAAGAGTCGGATGGAGGGAGGGTTGATAAAGTACATGCCGCCAGAGAAGAAGGAGAGAGTGAACGAATATTACGGCGGACAGGTATGGTGTCTCTTGAGATATGGTTGTGAGCTTGGGAGAGCGGGAGAGAGTAAGAGATGAAGAAATGGTCTGAGGTATGGAGTGGAGTAACAGTGAGGTTGGCTGTAGAGCAGTTTCTGGTGAAGATGAGATCTAAGTGGTTGCCAGCTTTGTGAGTGGGTGGTGAAGGAGAGAGTGAGAGGGCAAAAGAAGAGAGAAGGTGAGAAAAGGCAGCTGACTTCTCTGTCTGGATGTTGAAGTCGCCCAGAAGTACCAGCGGAGGGCCAGTTTCAGGGATGTTTGAAAGAAGGACATCCAGGTCCTCCAAAAACTCTCCCAGAGGACCTGGTGGGCGGTAGATAACAATGATGACTAGTTGTACCGGATGGGTTATGGTGACAGCATGAAGTTCAAAAGATTGTGGAGTGAACTGTGGCAATGGGTAGAGAGAAAATCTCCACTTGGGGTTAATGAGTAGGCCTGTCCCCCCACCTCTACCAGTAGGTCTGGGTGTGTGGGTGAAAGAGTAGGCAAAAGAAAGGGCAGCAGGAGCAGGGGTGGATGTGTTGGTCGGTGTAATCCAGGTCTCAGTGAGAGCAAGGAAGTCAAGGGATTTCAGGCTGGCAAAGCCAGAGATGAACTCAGTCTTGCGAGTGGCAGACTGGCAGTTCCACAGGCCACCTGCAACAAGGTGTTGAATGTGTGTGGAGCAGGTGGGATAGGTAAGAGAGGTGGGGTTGCGGAAATGTTGCGAGCTAATGCGTGGTTTGTAGTATCTCCGAGAGGAAACACGGACAGGAATGGAGAAGCAGCACATTTCCGGATGAAGACACCGAGCAGTTAAGTGAGATAAAGATAAGATTAAGCCCACTTAGCCTCCTACGAAGACTCCTGCGTAGACTCCTTTGTCTTTGTCCTCCGAGTCTTCGTCCGATGAGGCTGCCGCTGACGCTTCACGCAATTGCCAACAGTAAATCCAAGGAGGTGATCAGTGTTGGCTACAGGTGGGGAGGCCACACCCTGGCTAATCAGTCAAAAGCACCTGAGACCGTCCTTTGTGAAAGGAAGGAGATAATGCCGTCCCACAACTCCTTGCGGCAGCCACATTTAAAGCGACGTATCACCATTAATAATACCATAATCAATATGAGGTGTTCAGTGGTGCCCTAATCCTGTACAAACCGTGCGGTCATTACATTTTTGCAGACATTGCATCACATCTAATAGGCCTGATAATGATCATGTCATTTATGACTCTGTCTGAGTGGTTTATTAAACCGGTTAATGTGAGAACTTTACTCTCCTCTCCAACACGTAACATGACAGTGAGCATGTGTTAACAGAACTATGATGAATGGATCTCTGAATCCAACGTTTTACAGCTGACTGGACACTGGTTGATTTATGGCCCAGAGCAGCGTCTGAAACAAGGTCACCTGTTCTCCCTCTGGCTTATTTAAATATAGGTTTTGTTAAAAAGTCACTACAGATATGACTACATTATTATCAAAGTGTGAAGGTAGGTATTTTATGTGACTATTACACAGATCGGTTCTGAAGACATTCAAGTCAACTACCTGAGATACCCCGCCCACCCAGACCCAGATAAGTTATTGTCTCCCTCTCTACAGTCTCTGTAGGATATTGATTTAAATGATGTATTAGTGTTTTCTTCAATGATTTACTGTAATGATGAGTAAGGCTGTTTTTAATCACTGTGAATGTTTCCATGAGCACAGTAATGTCTCTGTAATTGAGATCGTGGGATATTTAAACAGCAAAACTAAAAACTGTAGTTATAAAGTTGACAGAGAAAACATAACTTGAGTTTTAGCTCATGTAATAATCAATGAAGTCTTGCATACATTTAAGAATTATTGTTATACAATAATCCACATCAGGATTAATGTGGATACATGAGTGGGCAGGAGGGTGAGCTGAGCAACCAATAATGAAAATAAACTTGATTTGCTGAACACCTTTCATACCAGAAACAGCCTCCAGCTCAGAGTTTTATAATAACTACATGACATGCAGAGAGTGCTTCACATAAAACATCATCATTGTTGCAGAATAAGAAGGGAAACATGGTGATGAAGTAATATTTTCACCAGGTTGTCCACGTTTATTAAGCCTGTATGAAGCATCACGTTATGAACACACAGGGTGAAGTATGTAATATATCAGACCTACGTCAATAACATCCTCCGTCACATGATCATACAGCTGAGTGTCAGCAGTCAGATTCTCCTGTCACCACGGTTATCTTTTCCTAATTCCTTTTGAATTCTCCTTCACACTGTTTCTTGATCTCATGACGTTTACCATCAGGGTTTAGGAAAAGTGGTTAGGTAAAGGACTTAGGAGGTCACTTTTTGACTTTTCGACAGCAGGCCTGATGTAACGCATCTTTTCATCTGCTGTAATATTCTTTACTGCTGTCCAAGGGCTTAAATCCCAGGGGGGTCTGGGGGGTCAGGACCTTCTAAGGGTTGTCCCCCCCCCCTAGAAATATCATTAAAACAATGCTGTGTATTGTAAATAATATAATGATGTATACTTAAAATATCTGAGTAAGTAGTAAAACAATACAAACCCCAAGAAATGCTTTTTAAGTTTAGGAACATTTTGAGTCCCCCCCCCTCCCTTGCCTCACAGTGGTTTGGTCCACTGTCTGCTGTACGTTAGGATCATAGGTAGACTCAGTGGTTTGGTCCACTGCCTGCTGTACGTTAGGATCATAGGTAGACTCAGTGGTTTGGTCCACTTCCTGCTGTATGTTAGGATCATAGGTAGACTCAGTGGTTTGGTCCACTGCCTGCTGTACGTTAGGATTGTCGGTACACGATCCGTTCTGCACATGCGCAAGATAATACTGTTTTACCGAGATACGACCTGCACGATCTGTTCCACGCTAGCCTATGGCTAGCCTCCACCGGGAAGCTAACGTTAGTTTAGCTAACAGCTAATTCGGCTAACCGCTAGCTGACAGCTAGATTCAGTCTAAAATAACGTTAACTCAAACTTAATGGGAAAAGCAGCTACAGCTAAATTAAGACTTCACAGTAATAACAATAAAGACAAGCATTGAGTGATTGTATTTTAAATGAGCACAAGTAAAGTAGAGCTGATGTAACAGCTGTTATATATGTTAGGTGTTTGTTATATATGTCAACGTTTATTTTCAAGTTTTATTTTGAGGGTCTTTTAAAGTTATTACATGCTGTCTCAACTAGCAGTTAGCCGAATTAGCTATTAGCTAAACTAACGTTAGCTTGCCTGTGGAGGCTAACGGCAGTTGAGTTAACGTTATTTTAGACTGAATCTAGCTGTCAGCTAGCGGTTAGCCGAATTAGCTATTAGCTAAACTAACGTTAGCTTGGCTGTCGACCGGAAGCATAGAATAGATCGTGCAGTGTCGTAAATCCTCGTACAACCGCGCATGCGCGAACATTTTGCGCATGTGCAGAACAGATCGTGCAGGCAGAACGGATCGTGTACCGACAAGGATCATAGGTAGACTCACAGTGGTTTGGTCCACTGCCTGCTGTACGTTAGGATCATAGGTAGACTCAGTGGTCTGGTCCACTGCCTGCTGTACGTTAGGATCATAGGTAGACTCAGTGGTTTGGTCCACTGCCTGCTGTACGTTAGGATCATAGGTAGACTCAGTGGTCTGGTCCACTTCCTGCTGTACGTTAGGATCATAGGTAGACTCAGTGGTCTGGTCCACTGCCTGCTGTACGTTAGGATCATAGGTAGACTCAGTGGTCTGGTCCACTGCCTGCTGTACGTTAGGATCATAGGTAGACTCAGTGGTCTGGTCCACTGCCTGCTGTACGTTAGGATCATAGGTAGACTCAGTGGTCTGGTCCACTGCCTGCTGTACGTTAGGATCATAGGTAGACTCAGTGGTCTGGTCCACTGCCTGCTGTACGTTAGGATCATAGGTAGACTCAGTGGTCTGGTCCACTGCCTGCTGTACGTTAGGATCATAGGTAGACTCAGTGGTCTGGTCCACTGCCTGCTGTACGTTAGGATCATAGGTAGACTCAGTGGTCTGGTCCACTGCCTGCTGTACGTTAGGATCATAGGTAGACTCAGTGGTCTGGTCCACTTCCTGCTGTACGTTAGGAATCAGATCTGCTCTCGACTCACAGTCACATCGGTAGTGACATCATGT